>NC_084474.1:9463987-9767017 GCF_027409185.1 Cynocephalus volans
AGTATTTGGTATTTTCACTGTTTTATTTATTTTAGTTCTTATCCTAGTGTTAATTTGCATTTCCCTAATGTCTAATAATGAGGAACAACTTTTTGTGTGCATATTTTCTAGTCATATATCCTCTTTGGTGAACTGTCTGTTACTGTTTTTTGCCCATTTTCTAATTGTATTTTTTTTTTTTTTGGTGCTATTTCTCTATTTTTCTATGTTAATCATGCCAGAGGCTTTTCAGAAAATGGGTTGCATTGGTTTTATATTGCTCTTCTTTTTCTAATTTCTTGAGGTAGAATTTTAGATTACTGATTTGAAACTTCTTTTCTAATATAAGCATTTAGTGCTATTTTTTTCCTTAAAAAAGCATCTAGTGTTATAATTTCCCTCTTAGCACAGCATTTGTAGCATCCCCAAATTTTGATAGGTCATATTTCTATTTTCATCAGCTCAATGTGTTTTTTATTTCCCTTATGGCTTTCTCATGTGCAGATGATTTTTTTTCTTTTTCTTTATCTTTTTAATAGATATTTTTAAAGATGCAGGTTTAGGTTTACAACAAAATTGAGTGGAAAGTACAAAGATTTCCCACATGTCCCCTGCTTCTATGTATGTAGGATTGCCTCTACCAGCATCCCCCACAGTATGACACATTTGCTACAACTTATGTACTTACATTGACACATCAATATTCTCCAGCGTCCATTGTTTACTATGCGGTTCACTCTTGGTGGTGTACATTCTACAGGTTCGTTAAATGTATAATGACATGTATCCAACATTACAGTATCATGAAGAGTAGTTTCACTGCCCTAAAATTCCTCTGTGCTCCACCTGTTCATCCCTCCCTAATTCTAGGAAACCACTGATATTTTTACTGTCTTCATAGTTTTGCCTTTTTCAGAATGACATATAGTTGGAATCATGCGATACGTAGCCTTCTCAGATTGGCTTCTTTCACTTATTAATATGTCTTTATATCTCCTTCATGTCTTTTCATGGCTTGATAGCTCATTTCTTTTTAGCGCTGAATAATATTCCATTGTCTGGATGTACCGCAGTTTATCCATTCACCTACTGAAGAACATCTTGGTTGCTTCCAAATTTTGGCAGTTATGTATAAGGCTTCTCTAATCATCCCTCAAGTTTTTGTGTGTGCACAAGTTTTCTGCTCCTTTGGGTAAATACCAAGGAGCTTGATTGCTGGTTCATATGGTAAGAGCGTGTTAAATTATGTAACTAACTCCCAAACTGTGTTCCAAAGTGTCTGTAACAATTTTGCATTCCCACCAGCAGTAAATGAGAGCTCCTGTTGCTCCACATCTTTGTCAGCTTTTGGTGTTGTCAGTGTTCTAAATTTTCACCAGTCTGATAGGTGTGTAGTGATACCTTCTTCTTTCTTGTTTTAATTTTCATTTCCCTAATGACACATGCTGTGAACAACTTTTCATATTCTTATTTATTGTGTGTATGTATTCTTTGGTAAGGTGTCTTTTAAGGGTTTTGACCCATTTTTCTTAACGAGAGTATTTGTTTTCATTTTATTTTTTTATAACAGTTCTTTGTATATTTTGATAAAAACTCCTTTATCTGATATGTCTTCTGCAGGTATGTTCTTCCAGTCTCTGGCTTGTCTTTTTGTTCTTTTGACAATGTCTTTCACAGAGCAGAAAATTTTAATTTTATTATCAATTGTTTCTTTCATAGATCATTACTTTGATGTTGTATCTGAAAAGTCACCACCAAACCCAAAGTCACCTAGATTTTCTCCTATCTTATCTTCTAGGTGTTTTATACCTTTATGTTTCACATTTTTGGCTATAATCCATTTTGAATTAACTTTTGTGAAGAGTGTAAGTTCTGTGTCTAGATTTTTTCTTTTCTTATTTTGCACATGGATGTGTTAGCCCAAAGGATCATGGTAGGAAGGTATTGATAAGTGTTAATCATAAACACAGCCAGTTCCAGGGAAGTGAGAAGAGAAGGTTGTGACCACAGAACCATCAGAAAACAGTTAAGACCATAGCCACCACGATTCAGGGCTAAAATTCTCAACCTAGAGTGAACTTTGCTCATTATAATACTTAATTCTCTACCCAGGGGCACCATAATTACTAACTAGCATGACATGTATGCGTGAGCAAGCATGAAGATGAACGGCACCTGTGCTGGCAGGCACCGTCTTCCCATGTGATGACCTCAGTAAAGCTTATGCATGTTCACGTTTACCGCAACAGAAGTTGTAACCCTGCCTTGGGGAGACACTGCTTTGGGAACAGTGTTCTGCTTGCTTGTAACAAGTAGTAAACCTTCCTATCAAGATTTCTGGTCACAGTTGCATTCGTAGGTTATGCTCACTGAGAAATGGACCCATCAAGTCTGGTAATAGATGTCCAGTTGTTCCAGCACTATTTGTTGAAAAGACTCTTTTATCTA
The DNA here is from genome assembly GCF_027409185.1 of Cynocephalus volans. NCBI lineage: Eukaryota > Metazoa > Chordata > Mammalia > Dermoptera > Cynocephalidae > Cynocephalus > Cynocephalus volans. Next base: position 9,466,415 of record NC_084474.1, read on the forward strand.
TTTTATTGGCCTTGCTCCCTATTCATAGATCTGCAGATTATATTTGTGTGAGTCTATTTCTGTCCTCTCTATTCTGTTCCTTTAGTTTCTTTGTCTCTTCTTTTCCCAGTATCACACTTTCTTCATCACTATAGCTGTAGAGTATGTCTTGAAGTTGAGTATAGTCAGTCCTCCAACTTTGCTCTTGTTCTTCTACATTGTGTTGGCCATTCTGAGTCTTTTGTCTCTTCATATAAACCTTAGAATCAGCTTGTTGATATCCACAAAAATAACTTGCTGGGATTTTGATTGGGATTTTGTTAAACATATAGTTTAATTTTGGAAGAACTGACATCTTGACAATATTAATTTTTCCTATCAGTGAACATGGAATATCTCTCTATTTAGTACTTCTCTGATTTGTTTCACCAAAGTTTTGCAGTTTTCCTCATGTATATAGATAGTATACAAACCAAAATACTTCTTCACAGCAAACAATTAATAGAGTGAAAAGATAACCTATGTAATGGAAAAGTATATTTGCAAGCCATGTGTCTGATAAGGGGTTAATAAGGGACTCAAACAACCAGTAGCACAAACTCAAGTAACATCATTTAAAAAATGTGCAAAGGATCTGAATGGCCATTTCTCAAAGAAGACATGTGAATGGCCAACAGATATATGAAACAGTGCTCAACATCACTAATTATTAGGAAAATGCAAATTAAAACCACAATGACATATCACCTTATACCTGTCAGAATGCCTATTATCAAAGATACAAAAGGGGTGCTGGCCAGTCAGCTCAGCTGGTTAGGGCACAGCTTTGTAACACCAAGGTCACGGGTTCAGATCTCCATACCAGCCAGTCACAAAAAAAAAAAAAAAAGAGAAAAGATAAGAAAGAAAAATACAAAAGATAACAAGTTTGGTGAGAACGTGAAAAAAAAAGGAACCCTTGTGCACTATTGATGGGAAAGTAAATCGATACAACTATTATGGAAAACTTTATGGAGATTCCTCAAAAAACTGAAGATAGAACTACCATATGATGTAGCAATCCCACTTCTGGGTATATGTTCAAAGGATTTGAAGTTAATATTTTGAAGAGACAACTGTATTCTTAAGTTTATTGCAGCACTATTCACAATAGCTAAGATATGGAACCAATCTAAGTGTCTGTCAAACAATGGATGAATAAAGAAAATGTATTTACACATTGAAATACTATTTGGCCTTAAAAAAAAAGAGGAAAATTATGTTATTTGTGGTAACTTGGATGAACCTAGAAGACATTATGCTAAGGGAAATAAGCCAGGCACAGAAAGACAAATACCACATGTTCTCACTCAGATGTGGAATGTAAAACATTGAAATGCAAAGTAGCAAAGAACAGAACGGTGGTTGCAAGAAGCTGAAGATCTCGGGGTGGGGTGGGAGGGAAATGGGGAGATTTTGGTCAACAAGAGGAATAAATGATATATATTTGAGGTGAAAAATAACTAGACCTTTGCTGGTACAGTGGGTATGGGACCACTGCTTTTCTCTAGCATTTGGCTAAAGAACAATTGTGTACAGTGTTCTGTCTTGCTAGACTGTTCCCCATTAGGTCATACCAGAGAGTGTAGGCTTGTCTTGGTGTTTTTTGTCTGCATCCATTGATATTTCTGGATTCCCAGCCTCTGCACTATGTTGTTTGGGATATATGACGCAAAAACAAAAATGTAACGAATTTACCATCATGTCAGTCTTTGGGTTCCTAGCCCATCTGCCTTCTTCTCTCCTCTTATGTTTGTTTCATGTATGTTGTCCAGCATTTTTTTTTCATACTTAGGGATAGGAATAAGGAAAATGCATCTACTTATCGTCTCAGAACTAGAACTATGTTTATTTTTAAACCACTACTAATGCCACTTTATTACAAATAAATACTTGACTTAGTTGGTTAAGTCTGATTCGTAGTTTTTCATGCTCCATAACTCCAGTGAGACAGTGACAGAAATATTTTTTTTAAATTGACAATTGAAGTTTAAATATGGACATGACTGTTATAATTGGTGAACAGAGTCTGGTACAAAGAATTCTTAGTATGTAGGGACCTAGTTATATAGGTGTATTTTGCAAAATAATAAGTTTTCTACAGTATAACTTTTGGGTTTCACTTTTTTTTTAACTGCTAATCTGATTCATATAAGAATAGATGTCAAATGATTAAAAAATAGTGAGGAATTTGCATGGTTTGAAAGAATGTAACACAATTTAACTTTTAAACTTATATTTCCAACCTCAAAGTTTAAATATAAGATACATTTAAACGGCGGTTGTATTAGAGTTGTAATAGACTTACTGAGGGAGAGATTGTAAACCCAGAACAATTTGTTCAGGTGGAGGCTGCTGTCGCTTAAGAAGAAGTTATTTTTCTCCACCTTTCTTTCTCCATTAGTTACCATCCAGTAGAACATTTTTCATCCTGAAAATATTAAGCAACACTCATTTATCAAAGTCAAACTTTATATTTCTTGCACTGATCCCCTTTTACCAGACTTGATATAGGTAAGTAAATAGGTAGCTATAAATGATGTCTAAAAATGCTGTTATTATGATAGTTTCTTATGTTATTCCAAAGTTTTACTAGATAGTTTATGATGCCCATTATATTGTGCTTTGCTTATTGCTGATTTGGGAATAATAATTGAAAACTAACAATTTCACTTAGTTTTATATAGATTAAGGATATTAATAGCTGTTTACACATAACACTTTCAACAGAACAGATTATAAATGAAATATTTTAATATTTAAAACCTAATTATTGAGTCTAGGCTTATTTTGGAGGAATTTGATTGTATTATATGTATTTCTGCAAAAAATAAAACATTTCTTTGTGCAGAAATAAATAATATTTATTACTTTGCCTTCAATGTGTTCCCATTCCAAAAGTATGGATGGCAAGAGAATATACTCCTTTATTAACAATTGATGTGAAAAGTTGTTCAACGTGGAGGCTGTATTATTTAATGTTTCTTTTCTTTCCGAAATGATCTAAAAGAGATTAAAATTATTTAGAAAGTGGACTCAGACCTTGCCCTATGTGATAATAGGGATATACTTTTAATAAAACATGCTTTAATTTAATAATGCTTTTAGGTCTTTCCGAGCAAATACCTTATAATCAGAGCTTATTTAACAAGAAGCATTGGGTATTATTGCTTGAGTTGCCATGTACACATTACAGGATTAAAAGTTTTCAATAGTATCTAATCATGAGAAAAAGTCTCAGAAATCCTGAAGAAAGACCGGTGGGTTCACTTAGCAATTGGGGAAACTTTGGTTCTTCTTCTTTGTTGTTGTTGTTGAGCTATGTAAGACTGATGTCATTATACAAAAGCCTGCTGTACTTTTTTTCTCTGAAAGCAAAAACCCATAGATTGTCACTTCACTACTCAGAAAGCTTAATAAATTTCCCATTTGTTTTCCAAAGCCTCATTAAACTTCTCAGAATTTGCCTAGTAGAATAGCAGAATGGTTCCCAATTGAGACCATGAGCGATATTGTAGTTTTTTGACAATTTATAAAAAGCTAATTTTATTGCTATTTGGAACTTTTAAAAGTGGCTTATATATGATGCTTACAGAGATGCTAATACATCTAGGATTACTATTCTCATAGCTGTTCATAACTAAATCTTCCAGGTAAAAATATTTTTCTTTACTAGTTTTAATATTATGTTTCTTTATGTGTATGAATTCTTTAAAATTATAAGTTGATATAACAGGAGCAGACAATCCCCTTTCAAACAGAGTATTCTAAAAACATTGGTATAGCTTTATTCATTCAAATTCATGACAATTTCCTAAGCTAGTGTACACAGTGTATTAATCTTAAAGAAATGGACTTGAGATCTGGAAGCCAGGGTAATGCCTTTTGTATAGTACAATAAGGAAAAAAAAATGCTTTTTATTTAGTGGAGCAGAGCAGAGTTTGGAAACATTCTTGAATACAGTTGGTTATTGAAGCTTCTTCCCCCCACACCTCTCCTTTCTCCCAGTCACCACAGTTTCAGAGATTTTATACTGCCGTAACATATATTAAGTATTAGTAAGACTCAAGTCAGAAATTGAAGATTGACTCCCAGTAATGACACATTCTAGCTAATCTCAATAAATCTTCACTTTCTCATTACAAATTATGGATAAAAGTGCCTACATTAAAGGGCTGCTATAGGATAAAACATTCTGTTGTTTGACTGTAAGGACTGAATCCATAACACAACGAATGCAACATCTGGATGCTCAGTAAGTGTCTGTTGCAATCCCCACTAAAGAATTCATGATGTGTTACACCTTGCGTTTTAGTAGTGAATGATGGTAATCTAAATGAATCCCTGTTTGGTACTCAGGTCTTATAAATGAGGATGTTTAATATTCACAAATCTGGATAGGTATTTGGGATCAAGGGTCTCTCTCTCCATCACAAATGAAAGATCAGCTCCCAATGTAGCCTACTTTTCACAATTTCTGACTCTGGCATCTGGAACCAAAAATTTTCGAAAACTCCAAGAATCTTTTCCTCTAACTGCAAAGCTATCCAAAGCACCAGCTGTTCACACTGTGGAGAAGAGAAATGAGGACAGGGCCAGGCATCCATTTAATAGAGCAGGTTCTGCATAAATCAGTGTTTGGTGGTACTTCATACTGTAAAATAAACTGATAGATGGAAATAAGTTGAGGCAAAAAAATGAAGTCAGTTGTGTGTGTGTCTAACTTATATATCAGCTAGTTTCATGTGAAGTTTTATTTCAAACTATTATTTAGATTAAACAGGGATATGTGGGTAAAAACAAACAAAACACATCTGAACCGAATAGTGCCTGTACCTTAGAAGATCTTTTAAACTCCTGGGAATCACTGAGAATTCTGAGCTGTGGGATTTTTCTTTTCCTTGTACACAATTTATTTTTCAAATCTCCTATTTTCTTCATAGGAATACTGAATTTTACCTACTCATTTGGATAAAGAGTATAGAACATTATTTTCTTGGTAGCATAAAGCTCCATTGACATATTTTAGATAGAATAAATACATTAATTGCCTCCAAATTAAGTAGTTGTCAAGGAGAACATGTCTATGGTACGGTGCTTTTTTTTTTCCTTTTTGTCAAATGTCACCATTTACATATAGAAGAAATGTAATCAAATTTTTATTTAATTAATATAAGTAAAAACATTTTGACGATCAGAATTTTAAGACTGAAGACACACTTAAAAGCACTTTCCAAGGAAGTAAAGTAACAAAATACAGAGCATAGTAACCAAATACTGTATTATTTTCTCATAATAAAGAAATAGTAGCACATACAGTAATCATAAGAGCATTTTAAAAATGGAAAAAATAAACTGAATTTCAACCTGAAAAATTATTTGATTAAGCAAATACCATAGAATTATGCTGAAGCTGTATGTACTTTTATTTACAGTCCTTTGCATACTGCATTAAGGTTAACTGTTTAAATTTAGGTCTGTTCATGCCCTACGTGAGTTTCCTAACTGCAGTGGTCAGTTGACAGCCTAAGTGTCTAGGCATGGCTGACATGTTGCCATTTACTAAACAATGTAATATGAGTAAAATGGTGTATATATGATGTTAACAGATATCAACCTCTCATTTTCTCTACATTAATTTAAAATAAATGGAGCAAGACATTATTAAACATGATTGTATTACATCAAGATCCTAGAAGTACCTAAGAGACTTTGAAAGCAAACAGGTTAGTACAGATTGGAAATTTAATGAGTTTTTTTTTTTTTCTTTTACTTACCAAGCTGAGTGATAGAGGTCAAGAGATAAAGATAAATAATAAAGGAATAATCCAAACCACGAACAGATGCAGGTGAAGGAGGTAGAAGAAAGGATTGAAATAATAGGTTGAATACTGGTCTATGTCCATGAACACTGGAATGCAAATAATTGATTTTTATTGACTACATACATTTTCCAAATCATTGCACCTGAAGGCATTTTAAAAAATCAGACTGCCAAAAAAATTAAAAAGTAAAATAAAACAATGAATCTGGGTCGAACTTCCAAAATGGCACATTAGACTTCTGAAATTCCCCTTCTCTAGAAAATCAATGAGAAAACAGTCAAAATTACAAATTTATCAGAATCAACTCTTTTCAGAATTCTGGAAATTAACCAAATGTTTGTAGTAGCTGTAGAGCATTTGTTAAAAGCAAAACAAACAGATGAATTTTGGTAAGAACAGACAGCTTCATGCATCTTAACTTTCCTTATCCCTATTACCATCTACTGAGCTCCACTGTTTCCTTGAAAATAAGCAGCTTAGAAAACATGGTTGCTATGAAACCCAGAAGCCCAGAACCCACTGACAGGTGTAGACTGAGCTTGGAGCTCCTCAGAAAGCTCCATGCCCAGAAATTATAATTATTTGACCTATGTGGAAGCTCCCTGGAAAAGTAATTTGCAGGGCTTTCTGTGTCTTGGTCTGACTCAGACCTTGTTCATTGAGAAAAGCCCTAACCCTAGGTATTTACTGAAAATGATCAGCATCAGTTATGTAAGATCACAGCTACCTGAGCTGGCAATACTAGTTGTGGCAAGCAAGAAGATAGTAAAAACCTTTAAAAGATCTGAGGAATGAGAGAGATGTCCATAAGGGGCTTTGAGAAGCTCCAATATATTCCCAAGAACTTACAGGGACACATGAATTTGCAGGACCATATGCATGACCAGGAAGGATGCCCTAATCTCTCAGCTCTGGCTGATCTCAAGGTTCTGTGCAAAAAGGAAGTAAAGACTTAGAAAGAGTTGTAAGCTGCCAGATGTTGAAGTAGTGCACAGAACACACACAGAGCCACATAGAAAAGTAGGAAGACTTTGCCAAAAGTCATTTATAGAAATATTTGTCAAATCATGAGGTGACCACTGAGCTAAACAAGCAGAGACTTGAGAAGGTGCCACACTGACAGGAAACACAGGCTTTACAGAATTACTCCATGAAAGTCACTAACAACATCAACAAAAGCAAAACCAACAACAATAACAAACTGCAACAACATTAGACAGTGTGGAGGGATGAAAATCTGATTCCCAGAGTACATTATCTGAAATTTCAGTTTTAAATAAAAATTATGAGATATTCAAAGAATCAGAAAAAATCAAGAAATTGTGGCCTTTGAATATCTTGTATTATTCTTTTACTTTAAACATATCATCATACTCATATTTGAAGTGTTTCTTGTAGACAGCATACATTTGGGTCATGTTTTTTAACCCATTCTGACAGTCTCAGTGTATCAATTGGTGTATTTAGACAATTTGCTTTTAATGTAATTATTGATATGTTAGGGCTTATGTTGATCCTTATTTTTGTGTTTATTTTTCTCTCTGATTTTTGTTTTCCGGTTTTCATTTTCATGCTTTCCAGTGTATTTATATGTGTCTGTGTATATATACTTATTGATTTTAATTTTCAGATGCTTCAACTGGTATAAGCCATCATGATTTAAATAAGAGGAAAAATATTGAGAAAGGACAAGAAACATTTTGTTCAGGGTATGAAATATAAATTGTTAATTCATTTTTAAGAAACAATAAAAAAGTCTACAAACAACCTATTAAAAAAGTTACTGTAATTATTTGTCTTTTGAATATGGCCTGGAAGTGTGTTTCTTGAACTTTTTTTAGAAATCAGTTTTGTTTTATTTGTAGTGTCTTTGAGTGTACCTCAACATATAGCTTTCTTAGTGGTTTCTTCAAAGATTACATTTTGTGTGTGTGTGTGTGTGCATGTGTATAAACACTCACGTTCTAGTGGAATCAACACTTGATCAGTTCAAGTTGTGTCAAAACCCTAATTTACCTTAGGTCTCTTCTCCTGCCCTCTTTTGTAATATTTTATAATAGTTTTATTTTCCATATTATATGTAAATATATGCAGTTCTGCATATATTTATATATTAGATATACTATATTATATTTTATAATGTATCATATTTCATACTCTTTTTATATAATATTTTATTTTCTCTTAATATATTGGGAACCACACCAGAAAGTATTACTATTTTTGCTTCAATATTCAAGCATAATTTGAGAAACTCAAGAGCACAATTAAAATATTCCTGCATATTTTTGCTCACCATTTTTTTTTTCTTCCTAACATTCCAAGATTCTGTCTATTATTATTTTCTCTTTGTGATTTTTTTCCTGTTCTTTTAAGATAGGTCTTCTGGTGACAATTTCACTTAGTTTATCTGTATCTCAAAATGTCTTGATTTCCCCCTGATTTCTGAAGCATTGTTATGCTGGATATAGGATTCAGGATTGACAGTTTTTTTCTTTTGGCAGTTGAAAAATTTTGTGCCACTTCCTTCTGGCTGTGTGATTACTGATGAGACATTCTCTGTCATTTGAATTGTGTTCTCCGATAGGTAAGGTTTTGTTTCTCTCTTGCTGCTCTCAAGACTTTGCTGTTTTTAGTTTCAGAAGTTTGACTAGAATGTGTCTTAGAGAGGATTTCTTTGTGTCTCACACATCCTCTCGATTCTATGGGATTCAATTTTTTGCCAAATTTGGCAAATCTTCAGCCATTATTTCTTTCAATATTTTTCAGTCCCTCAATTTTGTTTCTCTTCCTTTGAACTCCAATGACATGAATATTATATCTTTTGTTTTAGTCTCACAATTCTCAGAGAGTTTTTTCTCTTTTTTTCAGTCTTTTTTTCCTTTTATTTTGACTGGTTAATTTTCATTGATTTTTCATCCAGTTGACTGATTTTTTCCTCTGCCTTTTTACTTCTGCTGTTGAGTTATTTATTAAGTTTTTTTTACTACAATTAATGTATGTTTTAGTTCTAAAATTTCTAGTTGGTTCTTCTTTATGTCTTATATTTCTTTGTTAGGATTTTCATTCCTTTGCTGAGACTTTCTATGTTTTCACTCATTTTAAGCATGCTGGTGATTGCTAATTAGAGCAATTTTATTATGACTACTTTAAAATATTTGTCAGGAAATTCTAAAATTAGTGTCATCTCAGTGTTAGCATCTATTGACTTTTCATTCATTTTTAAATTTTACTGCCTCTTGGTATGAGTGATTTTCTCATTGGAACTGGACATTTTAGTTGTTTTCTTATGAAACTCTACAGTTTTCTTAAATGTTGTGTTTTATCTGGTTCCCATTAACAGAGCTTTATCAAGGTAAGGGAGAGTGCAATGGTTTTCTTCCAGGTAGGGATAGAATTCCAGGCTCCCCACCTGACCTTCATTTCTGCTGTGCAAGAGCAGGAGTTCCGCATTTCCAGTAGGACTCCACTGATAGCTCGTGGACTGGGATGGGTAAAATTGCCTCATCAATGTTTACTTGCAGAATTTTCTTGTTTGTTTTATATATAATATGCAAGGATCTTAGTAGTACTTAGTAGGAGGAATGGAGAAAGATGTGTCTACTCCATCTTTCCCAATGTAGAATTATCCACTCTTTACAACAGTTAAAGACACATACAGGTTAAAAGTCAAAGGATGTGAAAACATTAATGTTGGAAACAATAAAAAAGAACTGGAGTAGCTACAGTAACACAGAAGATTTAATACAAAAATTGTCTTAAGATACAGAGAAACGTATTTTATAACAAAAAATGGATCAATCCTCCAGGGAGATGTAACAATTGTAAACTATTTGATGATAAAAACAGAGCTCCAAAGTGCATAAAACAAAAATTGGTAGAATTGAAGGGAAAAGTGTTCTCTCACTACAATGCAATAAAATTAGAAATGAAAAACAAAAGGACATGTGAGAATTATTACTCTGTCCAAATTTTCTATACTTCCTGCCCCATCCTCTCTGTCAGCCACGACCTTGCTTATTTCACTTAGAAACAGAATTAAGCAAAGCTACCACACCAAAAAATCTACCCACTTTCTTTGAGTTGTGCCCATGTGCTCTGCCTCACCTCCTGTCACTCTGGATGAATTGTCCATGCTCCCGTCCCAGTCTGGCCTCACCACTTTTGCACTAGGTCCCACTCTTCTCTTTTACTTAAAAATACAGTTTCTGCAATTGTCTCAGATTTGATCCCTCTACTATCTCATTCCAGCAATCTACAAATATGTACTAAATTCTTAAACCTTAAAAAATTCTTAATTCTGCCTACTGGTTCATATCTCCATGTCAGTTAAGAACAACAACCAAAAAAGTCTCATCCAAAGAGGTGTTGTCTGTAGTCATTAATTTCTTTCCATTTCATCTGTCATGAACCCATTCCTATGAGTGTTTTGCTTTCACTTCTCCATAAAAACATCTCTTGTAAAGAATAAAAATGACCTCCCTGTTGCTAAATCCAGCTGTTAATTTCCAGTTGTCATTTTACAAGACTGTCCTTTTTTCTCTCTCACTTTTTTGACAGCTACGGTTCTCTCTTCTTTGCTTTTCTTCCCTTTCTTACATTTCTATACTGCAGGATCTCGGCGATGAGTGCCCAGTCTTTTTCTCTACATACGCTTGATACCTTCATCTTCTCATCCAGACCATGGCTTTACCTACCATCTATATGCTGACAAATCCTAAATTTTTATTTCCAACTCTGATTTCTTCCCTTAGATCTACACTGATATATGCAGCTTTCTATCCCTTGTCTGTCTAATATGCTCTCAAATGTAATGTGTCCAAAACCAAAATCTTGGTCTTTCGTGCCAAACCTGCTCTTTCAACAATTCCTTACTTGTGGAAATGGCAACGTTCTCCTTCTGGTTGTTCAACTTTACTTTCAAATATGACATCTTTCCTAATTGAAAAACTTCATAAGTTCTCTCCCTTCCTTCAATCTTACCGCCATGAAGCTAGTTCCCAACAGTCTAGCCAGAATGATTGTGTTAGTCTGTTTCTGTTCCTTATAACAAAACACCTGGAACTGGGTAATTTGTAAAGAAAATGAAATTTATTGCTTGCAGTTTCTGAGACTCGGAAGTCCAAAGTCCATCTGGTGGTGGTGGTGACTGTACCGAGGGGTCTCACAATGCAGGATGGTGGAAGCAGAGAGAGGGCTCTCCTCTGCTAAAGCCCTCAGAACCATGCCCCTGACCACCATTTTTAATCCATTCATTATGTCATGATCCTACAATCTAATCACTTCTTTAACGCTCCACTTTTCAATTACCATAATACAATTTCTCATACTCTGAACAGTCACAGTGGGGCCAAGTTTCTAATACATAAAATTTGGGGGACATAGTTCAAGCTTCAGTGAGTTTGGGGGGGACCTAATTCAATCCACTACAATGATCATTTTCAGATGTGCATCAAGTCTTGTCATCTTCTGCTCAAAAACCTCCCATAGTTTCTCATGTCACTTAGAGTAGAACTCATGAAGGGCCCATCAAACACAGGAAGTTCTGGCCTGTGTTATTTCTTTGACCTCATGTTCTCCCAATAACTCCATAATTCACTACAGTCCAGACACAGTATTTCTTCCATATCTTCAAACTCTCCTAGAATGTCTACCTCGGGGCCTTTCAAACTGTACTTCTGCCTTAATAATTTCCCACAAATGTCAAATGGCTCACTCCTTTGTGTCCTTCAAATTTTGCCCACACAACGTGGATTTTCCTGTCCCGCTGTTTTTCACATGATCATTGCTCTCTTCCCTGTGTTTTCTTGTCTGTACTTATCATATTATGACATATTATTTAATTTATTTGTGCCTTATATTTTGTCTCCTGTTGCTGAAATGTTAGTCCCATCAAAACTTTTTTTTCTCTATTTGGTTCACTCATATTTTTTTCACCAAAGAAATGGATGTGTAGAAATGGATTACCCAGTAAATATCTATTGAATGAATGAATGCTTAAGTTTTGAAGATAGCTTATGTTTAGTGATATTAATGCGGTTATGAATATCAAAGCTGTAATACAAGAGGATAGTCAACAACTTGGTGAAAGCCATGTATGCATGTTCAATAAATGGGTGGAAATACGGGTATGGAACTCGTTAGAAATGAATATAAGAGCAGTGTGAGTTTAGATAGGATTGATCATTGAAGCCGTAGGAGTAGATATGATTGACAGAGTTGACAACTGAGGCAGAGGAAAGATGAGTTGGTGTTGGACTCAAGAACCAAACTTGGATCCATCTGTCTTCTGCTTTTTCTTCCAATTACTTGCTATTATTTTCTGCCTATCATCACCACCCTCCAAAAAGGTGTAAAAATGTAAAGTGTTAATGAGCATCAAATTATTGACAAATAGCTGAAAGTAATTTTTTAGGAATAATTGAAAATGTAAATCTTTCTAAAAATGCCTGAACATTTAATATTTGGGTTTTTTGATAAACAAAATACAACCTCCAATTTAATAGAGATGTGGCAGAATTATTTTTGTAAAGAAGTTGGGGTTTTTTGTTCAGTTGTATTATTCAACATTATTCTCCCTGCTGAGTGAATTGCATGTTTTTATTGTTGTTGTTTTATTTTTTAATAACACACAGAAAAATCTCACATTTTCTGAAACTTTCTAACCCTTTTCATATGGGGCAGACTTAATATGGATTGACACAGAACATATTCAAAATCTGCATGGTAAATAAGCCAGCTGCACAAAGAACGATGGGGTGGATAGAAGATTTTCAGAGTGAGTTAGGCAAGGGGAAGCCTGCTGGTTTATGAATAACATGTCACTGGTGCCACTGAAGTGGATTATTAAAAATAAAGCTTCTAAGGTTATTATAATGGAGTTACCAAAGACTTTTTTGGTGGAAACATTTCAGAGAATTAAACTAGTCAAATGAATAGTCTTTGCTACTTTCTAAGATAAGTCACTATTTGCCATAGGAAACTGGCTATGAAATACCAAAGGTTTGAAGAGGACATCTGAGGTAGCATAACTCTCTCTTCCAGTGCAGGCCTGTCAGTATATGTTATGCTCTATTGTGCTCCTATGGCCTGGCCTGAGAATATACTCCCATGGTGAATTATTTCATTTAAATAGCTCCCTGGTACAGGACAGATATTACAATATGTCCTAATTGAGTGGATACTTTGTATTATTTTCCACTGCCACATAACAATAAATTGCAAACACTACCAGCAGTGTGCATATCAGTTGTAATCCTGCATCCTTTATTACAAACAAGTAATGAAATAGCAACAAGCTTGTCAGCAATTTCATATGGTTTATTACCCTCTACTTACGCTCTTCATGATAAGTTCACCTTACTGACTTCAGTAAGCACACAAAGGTATTAGTTTTCTCTCAATCCTCTTGGAATTTTTAATTATTCTAATACATATTTATCATCTCAAGTTTGTATGAAGAGTTAAAAATAATTTTTAAGGTATTCCTAAGTTTTTCTTTTCTTACACATTATCAAGAGCAAAATTTCAATTTGGTGAAATATGTTTCTATGCAGTAATTATCAATACTGAAATGACTTTTGTGGATGATAAAAATGCATAGTGATCCTACCTCTTATCTACCTGCAATATATATGACATTTACATGTTTACTAAACTGTCTACATTAGAAATTAGTTTCCATATATGAGATATCATTGATTTTAGATAAGTTTATTGCAGTTGAAAATTGTCCAGTTGTTATCGATTTTTTAAAGACATTGACTTTTTTTTTTTTTTTTTTTTTTTTTGGTACTAATAATTCTGCAGATATGGGTTTTTATTTATTTATTTATTTATTTATTTATTTTTTTTTTTTTTTTATTTTTATTTTTATTTATTTTTTTTTTTAAATTTTATTTTGTCGATATACATTGTAGCTGATTAATGCTCCCCATCACCAAAACCTCCCTCCCTTCTCCCTCCCCCCTCCCCCCCAACAATGTCCTTTCTGTTTGCTTGTTGTATCAACTTCAAATAATTGTTGTTGTTATATCTTCTTCCCCCCCCCCCCCGGTTTGTGTGTGTGTGTGTATGTGTGTGTGTGTGAATTTATATATTAATTTTTAGCTCCCTCCAATAAGTGAGAACATGTGGTATTTCTCTTTCTGTGCCTGACTTGTTTCACTTAATATAATTCTCTCAAGGTCCATCCATGTTGTTGCAAATGGCAGTATTTCATTCGTTTTTATAGCTGAGTAGTATTCCATTGTGTAGATGTACCACATTTTCCGTATCCACTCATCTGATGATGGGCATTTGGGCTGGTTCCAACTCTTAGCCAAGAGTAAAGACATTGACTTTTATGTGACCTACTTCTCTTTTCCTCTCAGGAGTTGGAATTTTCAAATCTATTTGCTGTTCTTCACTGCATTCATTCATTCTTTGCTGCCAAAGTAGCTTGTTTGGACCCTCTGTTTTTAGGCAGTCAGGCGGCTGCTTCTGCTTCTGCCAGCTCTGCTACGACAAGCAAAGCTAAGTATACAACTTGACACACTGAGTTCTTCATTCACACCTACGGGGACTGTATAAACAGAATGAACACGTTCATCATTTTAGATCCTGGAGAAACCACAATATCTCCAAGTCAAGAGTGGATTAAATTAAAATTTCAGCAGAAAAAAGACAGTCATGAAGCATCTCAAAAACATTTCCATTTTGGAAGGCATCTGTGATTAATCTTGAATGAACAGAACCGCTTGTTCTTACTTGGTTGACTTGTACCAGTATACTGTGTTCACCAAAAGTGAAGACAAAAAAATGAATGGTTTGAAGAAGTATGTAAATAATATAAAAATTGTAAGCTACCTATAAATAAAAATACCAATTAAATGGCTATTTCTGTATTTTAGATTATTTTGTATGACAAATACATGTTGGACCAGCTTATGCACTAATCACCTATCATTGTATTATCAGTGACATAAAAGAGGCAAAAAATATATGACATCAAGGAGCATGAGCAGAAAATCTCATCAAAGAAGGAGCACTTTAATTTGCTGATGTACATTTTCCTTGTATTCCCATTCTATGATTGGACACTGGCACTCCAATTTTGTTTATCTTACTGTGAAATATTCCTAAGTATTGCAAAGGAAAATTGCATTGACCTGATAGGAAAAATGTGAAATGGACTATCTCTCCCTTTGATCACTGTTGCTATGATATCTTGTTAGCTTCCAATGTCAACCAAATATGCCAAAAATGTGTTAATTATGAATGATGGAAACATTCATGAACCTCTTATTCCTTACTTAATGTTTAAAAGATTTATGTTTTACTTAATGGGATTTATTATCAAATTAAAGTTTCATAAATTTTCAGTGACCCAGAAGACCTTTGTAGATAAATAATATCAACAAATATGGTGTAAGAAACAATTCTTTGTAATCCTAACTCTACTGGTGAGTCATGAACTGAAGTGTCCCTAGAAAGCGATATCAAAGCTGTTATCTATATTAGCTAAATCACTCTTTTCCATTTTAATGATATTGTATGAGAAAATAAGGCAAGATTTTAAAATAAAAGTTAAAATCTGTGTCTTACTATGTCATGAAAAGTGATTAAGTAATGCCAAACTATGTAGGTTATTTTACATATCTTGTTTCAGGAATGGAAATGTGAAGAGGCTGGAAATTTACAGCATGACTTAGATTCCAGGTATTGCATAACTGGTTGTATAACACTGGGAACATTCCTGTCCTTCACTACAGCTTTGTGGAGATCTGCTCTTAAGCAACCAGCTGTCGATTAAGAAAAGAAAACCTTTTTTATTGACACACATGCTCTCAACTAAATCAAATGTTTACTTGTGAAAATGACCAAGTATCTACTAAGGTGGTTTGATTTTCTTTTTTTAAATGGGAGGAAAAAAGTCACTTGAGAAGAATACAAAATTTTTGTATAAAGAACACAAATCTATTAAATTTTGAAAAATCAACATCAAGTTGTTTTCATAATCATTATGAATTATTAACTCATTTTGCACAGGATAAATTGTGCAAAAGAACATTAAATTGAAAAGAAAATGTGAAGGTGCAGAATTGTACCTGGGAAAGTAAGTTAGATAAGATACCTTATCAAAAAAACTGTGGCAAATTGGGCAATAGACAGTTTCAACATAACTTATTTTGATCATAAAACTAAATACACATTCATTATTAGAATAGCACTTTGGAATTACTGTTTATTGTATTGATCAAACACAACAGTTTCTAAAATTAGAAGCCCACCAAAAGCAGGCTTTAGGAGGCCACTTCTGAACTTTTGGAGACAGAGCAGAGGGAGACATCACTTTTGGATTCAAAGCAGTGGCACGTTCATTTATAACCTCTGCTACCACCTACAGCTAGAGCCCAGAGTGCCCCACATTGGGGTAGCATCAGTGCATGCACATGGTGATCATCTGGTCTGAAGTCAATATGAAATAGGCTAGTTATCCAAAAGTAAAAAACAAAAAATGTTTTACAGCTTTACGTGAGTGTAATAGAATCATTAGAAAAACAAATTTTATAAAAGTTTTATTTTAAAATATAAAAAAATATTAATTAAATATCCTTTTAATATCATAAAATAAGCCTATGCTCATGTGTGTGATGAAGGAGAAGGTGCACAACGAGACATGCATGAGTGTATGTATCTCCTTATCTAACACACACTAGTGAGTGTACATGTCTACATCTATAAATACAATAAAATGCTGACCATAAGTTATATTAGAAGAATACGTTTCATATATATACATTTAGTATTCTTTAAATACATTGTAAATTGTAGTTGGAATTAAAAATGACAATAATAATTATTGTGATTATTTTTGATACTATAGATTTAAAAAAACAGGCCTAAATTGATGTTTAACATTATTAGTGGAGCAGCCATCAATTAGAAAAATACTATTCTGATTTTCATCAGTTAAGAAATTAATATTTAATATTTTCTTTACAACGTGATGATTAACCATTGTCATTTGTTATAACTTGAGCTGCTTGAATGAGAACGTTTAGAAATGAACAAAAATACTCAAATTTATATTTCTCATGTAATTTAGGTTTAGATGCATGAGAAATATTCATCAAATCCTAGTTTGTACATTGAGCACATTGTAACAGCAGAATGCTTAATTATGTGTTAACCCCTCCAGTGCCTTGGTGTGTGTGTGTGTGTGTGTGTGTGTGTGTGTGTGTAATCATTACAGTGTACACAGTGCAAGCCTAATGGGGAATATGATAGGTATTTAGGTCAGAGAATGGAATTAAAAATTATTTGAGAAATGGTAACTAATATAATAATGTCTCTTGCCTGATAAAGAATTATAATTCATATAATAAAGTATATTAAAGCAGGGGCATTTTTAATTTGTTATATTGAAACAAGTATTTATTTCAAAAATAACATAAGTGTAATGTGTATACCAGCACTTACCATCCAACATTTTTTTTTAAAGAGAGAATAATCAGCTAATCATTTCTTCAGACATGCACCAACTTATAGTTTTAAAACCTTTGCTCATAAAACTGTCATTCAGCAAGAAGAAAAGCAATTGCTTGAAAATAAATACTAAGTCCATATTAGCCATGCAAGCAGAGAAATTTTTCTTTGTGTGCATTAGTTTATAAATCAACATTTTCCTCATTTTCAGTGACAAAGCTAGTTCATAAACTTTGCCTACAGTGAATGTTGGATTTAAGACAAGCTTGATTTATTACTAAAGAAAAGTAATGATCTTAACAATAATTTAGAATTACTGCTAAAAATGAGCAGTGTGGAGAAGCTTTAAAAGCACAAGGATGATATTGTGCTTAGCATTTTAAGGTAAGTGTAGATATTTCAATATTATTAATATTAGTACACATTTTGCTACCATTAATACTGCTGTTTTCATGCACTCTCCTTGAAGAATTGCTTCATTCATACCTCTAAAACCATTGTTTATAATTTATTCTTATTAATCCTTTAAAATCAAAACGTCACTTATTTGCACATTTGAATTTGCTTTTAAAGATAAATATTATAAATGTTATATATTTTATACATATTAAAAATGCAATGAAAAATACCAGAAATATAAAATGTAAATATATTTATTTCATTTTTAATTGTTGTGGTGGATATTTCCAAAATGTAGATTAATATATGTGACAAAAACTTGTCACTTTTTTCTTTCAGTTCATTAATGTACTACTAATAAAACTGTACCTTTTTTAATGAAGCATACTGGAAAATAAAAACAAATAATTTTTACTACATTTGTGTTTTCATTTTCGGAGGTTTGAGTTGTAAGTTTTATATATGTTTAAAACAGGATCCTGAGAGACTTAACTGCAACAAAAAGGATTATGATATGACCTGTCTACCATGGAGTGCAGACCATTTGGGACATAATCTGTTCTGGTTCATGAATATTTATGAAGATTAAATATCTGACCTCTAAAAACCTCAAAGAGTGAAGAAAGATGCTATTTGCCAAATTACTTAAACAACCACAGAAAGCATGACAACTTTGATGTCTTTATTATGCTCCATTATGACCTGACTCTATATTAAGAGGACTGGACTGAGAGGACATCATTATCTTGTCATTTGTAATTGAGAAGCAGTTCATCACTTTATGTCATATACAACCACAATTGTCTTTCAGGTAATTGTAGTGTCATAATAGTGAGTGATCATATAAATCATTTTAGAGCAACTCTGATATTCAGATCATTTAGTTGTTAGATGTACATTTTTACCTTTTCTCTTTTTCCTTTTTGCTTTGGGGGTGGGGGGACTATTGAAAAACTAAGACATACCCATCATAGATAATGTAAACAATTAGAAAGAATATTTTTAAAAACCCCAAGGCAAAAAATAAATAGATATCGTTGACATCTAAATCTCACCAACACAAAAATAGGCACAATTCATTTTAGATGAATGTTATTCATATATCTTTGTTTATATAAATACAAAAAAAAATATAGGTTGATGTGCAAGTATTTAAATGCTTTTATAAAAATATTCCAGTAAAATATAATATAAAAAAATAAATAACTGCATTTAGAAAAATTTAGATACTATTTCAATTGAGTAATGGGTGTATAAAACTTGCTGCACAAATTTATAATTTGTTAAAGATAATTATATATTAGCAAAAGGTAGAACAGTGAATATATTTTAAAACAATCATGGATTATGACCTCAAGAAAGTATATATTAAGGTAAATTAAAGTTAAATTGTGGATACAAAAAAAGCCACCCTTTTCATAATACAATTCTGTCAGTTTTGATAAGTGAATATGATTCTGTACCAACATCAAGATCAAAATACAAAACAGTTCAATCTCGCCAATATGTTACCCTGGGTCACCTTTTAAACAACTTCCCTTACCACAGTCCTTGCCAACAATTAATCTGTCTTCTGTTCCTATAATTTTCCTTTTTCAAATTTGAAATGTTCTGTATGTCATCTTTTGGATATGACTTCTTTCACTTAGTAGAATGCCTTATAGATATTCATGTTGTTTTGTGAATCAATAGTGTGTTTCATTTTATTGCCGGAAAACATTCTATTGTATGAATATTCTGTACTTTGACAATTCTGTTCCAACTGAGGAGTAGAGTTTGTTTCCAGTAGTTGGTGACTACAAATAAAGTTACAGTAAACATTAACATACAGGCTTTTCTTCTGAATGTAGAATTTCATTTTAACATTGCTATAGTCCTAGGAGCGGGATTACCATGTCCTATGCCAAGTGCACGTTTAACTTTACAGGAACACATTAAACTGCTTGCCAAACTGCACCATTTCACATTCTCACAGCACTCTCTCAGCCATGTATGAAAGTGTAAGCTGCTCCAGTCCTCATCAGCTCATGGCGTTGTCATGCTTTTTAAAACATTCTCAGAAGTGGGCAGAGGTAGGTATCTGGTTGTAGTTTGTTTGCAGTTCCCTAAAGACTCATGAGGTTGTGTATCTTTTCACATGCTAACTTGTCATGCAATCATTTTTTCTTGGTGAAGTGTCTTTTCATATCATTGAACATCACTAACACTTTTACTTATCCCCATCATTTTACCACAATTATTGCAAATTTTCATAATCTGGATACAAGCCGTTTATAAGAGAGGTGGTTTGCAAAATTTTCTACCAGTATTATCTTTGCTTTTTATTCTCTTAGGTGTGTCTTTCAAGAACAGATGTTCTTAACTTGATAAAATATAATCTTTTCTTTTATTGATTTGGTTTTGCCATTGTACCTAGAAAATCTTTTCCTAACCAAAGGTCACAAATATTTTCTCCTATGTTAATTTCTAGAAATTTTGTAACTAATTTTAGGTTTTAGCTTTTACAGAGAGATTTATTTACCATTTTAGGCTAAAGTTCTATATACATTGAGTTTCTTTTGTTGTTGTTGTTGTTGTTGCATATAGATATCCAATTGTACCAGAAACATGTCGAATTTCCTTTGTATGTCTGTCAAAAAATTAGTTGATTCTACGTATGGGGGACTATTTCTAGACTCATTTTTTTCATTGATCTCTATGTCTATCCTTTCTCAAAAGTTATACTCTCTTGATTAATAAAACTTTATAGTAACTCCTGAAATAAGTCCTTTTTATTTGTCCCAATTTTTCAAAATGGTCTTGATTATTCTAGTTCCTTTGAATTTCAATATAAATTTCAGAATCAGCTGGTCAAATTCAATTTCTGCTGGTCTTTAATTACAATTAGGTTGATCAGGTTGGGAAGAACTGACATCTAAATAATAATGAGTGCTTCAATTTATGAACACAGCATATGCTTTCATTTATTTAGATCATTTTTATTGCTTTTATTTGTGTTCTGACTTTTCAGCATACAAATTGTGCACATATTCTATTCGATTTTATGTTTTTAGTGTTTATGTGGATGGTATTTTTCACATTTCGGTTAACAATGTTTCCCTGCTTACATATGAAAATATAATTGATCTTGCATCCCAAAGCCTTGCAAAATTCATTTATCAATTCTATTGCCTTTTCACAGATTTTTTAAAGATTTTTTTTTTGTACTACAAGTAGAATTTACATAAGGGAGATAGTAGAGAACTCCAATTAACAAGCCAATAGTTAAAAAGGCCTTAGTCCAACATCAAAAGATTAAAAAATTACACATTTTAATAAAATGTAAAACTTAAGATTTTGATCATTTTTATGAATCTTTGCATTAACTGACTTTTCTGATTAACCTGCTAACCAGCCAAATAATTCCAAATAAAATGGTGTCCTCTATACTGCCGTCTCCAGATTCCTCCTTGCAAACTATAAGTTCCCACAACTTCATGGGTCTTGGTTGAAGGAGAGAAAGCCCTGCCCAAAATTTTGCTTTGCCATAACTTAAAGCAAAATATACTGTAAAACACTGCCACTATTTGATGTTGTTTCCATTATTTGGTTTTAGAGACTTCAGCATAGAAAGGCCTCTATTCTGAGGTGGGCAAAATTTTACATAGACAATTATGTCATCTGTAATAGACACAAATTTTCATTCTCTCTTTCTGTTCTGTAAGTTTTAATTTCAGCTTCCTTCCATATTGCACTGGTTATGATCTTTAATTTAACACTAAAGAGCATTGTTGAGAGTAGACATTCTTGCATTGTACCTAATCTTAGGGAAAAAGCATTCAATCTATCACCAGTATTTTGTTAGCTGTGTGTTTTTGGTAAGCGCCTTTTATAAGATTAAACAAGTTTCCATTTATTCCTATTGTGCTGAGAATTTTTATCATGAATAGATACTGAATACTGTCATAGGCTCTTCCTGCATCATTGAAAGGATGGCATGATTTTCATACTAAATGACATGGATTTATTTTCAAATATTGAAACATCTTTGCATTGCTGGATTAATGCACCTGGTCATTATATATTATCCTCTTTACAGATTGTTGAATTCAATGTGGATTATTCCCTTTCCTATTTTGTGATCACATCTCCCTAGAAAGTCTTATTTATGTTCTCTTTCAAGATTATACCAATCCTGATCCCTTTTAATGTATCCAAAAATGTTCTAGAACTACTTTTACCTTATGTCTACCGAAGCCCACCTGTCTTCTGTCAGAGGCAGCTCCAACCAGCTTTAGAGATTTCTAGGCATGAGTTAGATACTCGTCCTTAAGTCCCACACACTCTAATGACCACCTTTGAAGCATTTTGTTAATTTTATGAAGCCCTGCTACCCTTGGTTTGTAGGTGGGAGAAGCAGCCAGATGCCATGCTAGACAGGAAAAGAGAACTGCCATAAAAGTCTTACAACACAAAAGTTTCTACTAGATTGGAAATTTAATGTATAAAGATAAGGCAGGAAACACACTCTTTCAATGTTAACTCCATTGAAAAAAAGGCCCAATAATTTAGTTTTGATTCAGGAGATACATGAGTTCATTTTTGTGTGAGCAAAAGTTTTTAACTCGTTTGGGTAAGTACCAAGGAGTGAAATTGCCAGCTCATTTGGGAGGAGAATATTTAGTTTTGTAAGAAATCACCAAAGTATCTTCCAAAGTGGTTGTGCCTTTTGCATTCCCACGGCAGTGAATGTAAGTTCCTGTCTCTCCATGTCCTTGTCAGCACTTGATGATGTTCTGAATTTTAGCCATTCTAGTAGATGTGTAGTTGTTTCTCATTGTTGTTTTAATTTGCAATTCCCTAACATTCTTCTTTTTAAAAATTTCTGACATCTACTTAAGCTAAAGAAAAGGCAAAGATAGAAAAATAAAATGTGATGAGTCTGCAAATAATTATGAGAGAACAATAAACATAGCAACTCTTCATAATGACATTAGGCATGAATTTACAGTATAGTAAACATGTAGATTAAAGACATGTAAAGACACGTAAGAATATAACTCCACCTGGGACTTGTTTTGACAAAAGCCAAGGCTGCAAAAGAACATTAGATGTGTTCTGTGAAAATAATTTATACTACAATGAGAGTTTGAAGTTTAGCGTACTGGAAGAACATTTTAACCAAAATAATTACCTGAATAGTTTTTTTAAAAAAACAATTATCTTTATCAGCAATATGGAAGATAAACCTAGAAACAAGGAGAGAGAGATTGTAAATTTAAGAACAGCCAAAGACAAATCAACCAGTCCATAATAGGTTAAATTCTCATGGTAACTAACTATCTGATAAACTAGAGAATTAGAGAGAGGAAATAATAAGGAAATATCCAGTGAAATAGTGTATAGTCCAGTTAGAAACAAATTTGAAATGAGAATATAGAGAAATGCAAATACTTTCTTAGATGTATTATCTTTGTGAATAATCTAAATTAGCAAAATGGGAATGTAAACTATCAACAGGGTAGTACTTCCAAGAGAGGGTGCATAATCATAATTTACATAGCTTTGTATTCGTATTCAAATTATGGAATAAGTGATGCACAGTAATACCTTATGAATTTCCAGAAGGTTAATAAGAAAAACAACAGGGACAGACTTAGAGCAAAGAAAATATTCATGAATGCAACATAGCTATTGTGTCAGGCAATCAGTATTGAGCAATAACAAGCTGTTCAAGGAAAAATAGCAGAACTATTCTCAATAAGAAAACCACCCCAACAAGATTGTGTGTATTATTTAACAACATAAGAGCAAAACTGATGTTGCAGGAACTGTTAAAGTGATCCAGACCTTTATAACGATGCATCCCTAACTTAGCTTCAGAATGCCACAAAGACAGAGCTCTCTCTTTGAAGGATATCTCATTTTCAAGGTGTGACTTTACTGACAAATAGATTGGGTGGGCAGGTGAGTGTTTTCACAGCAACAAATTATCTCAAATGGTTTAATGCGATGGTAGAGAAGGGTTAAAATATTACCTAAAAATGAAAGTTCTTTTTCATTATTCAAACTGTATTTCTTACATCTTCATCTTGTTCATTGATTATTTTACCATAATCAAATTAATTCATTGAGATTTCAAGATCCACGCTAAGAATTAACACTCTGGAAATACACAGATCTAATAGATTTTTTAATAATCAAAAACAAATACTCATTTGCATTGTTTAAGAAAACTTTTATACATGAGTGAGTAATTTAAAAACATATTGCAAATAACCTGGGGTGGGGGGAGGGAAGAAGACACAACAATTCAATTCCTGGAAGTCGATAAGACAAGTGAACAGAAAGGAGGTTGTTGGGTGGGAGGGGGGAGATGGAGGGGGGAGGGAGGTTTCGGTAATGGGCCACAATAATCAACCACATTGTATATTGACAAAATAAAATAAATTTTTTAAAAAAATAAATAAAATAAAATAAAAATAAAAATAAAAACATATTGCAAACTAATTACTATTTGAGGAATCACATGTCCTGCCTTCCAATTTCTCAAGTGGCTTTGCAATGGGTCAGCCTGTCATGCTGAACTATATTTTTCAGATTTCCGTTTCTTCTAGTTTTCCATTTAGGGTGTACACAAGAGACATTTTGAACAGTATTTGAAAAGCTGTTGCCAAGCAGCAACTATACTGCTTTTATGCTTAGGAGGTAGGTGCAGGGACACCAGGCACTATCCCAACTCATCCTGGTCGTTGCTTAGCTGCCAGCTCACCTCAATGCACAAAGCAGCAACCTGGCCACTGCTGCACGGAGCCCTCCTTTAGGTTCTCTGACAGGTTGGCAGGTGCATGTTTTATTCTCTCTTGAATAATAACCACTTCATTTAAACACAGGATGACATGGTTGTCAGTCGGTCTTCATGGATCCCAGTGTATTAATTCACGCTTTTGTGTTCTAGTTTATTCATGCTCTTCCCACTTTACATCCATCTTTCCTTCCCCACTGCCAGCCCTGCACTGGATGCAAAGACAAGGGACCTCCAGAGACTGTTTAACTAGCTTTTAAAATTGAGCAAGGTCAAGTCCCTGAAATAAATTGCCTTATAGATATAGATATAGATATAGATATAGATATAGATATAAATACAGATGGTATAGGTATAGATATAGATATAGATATAAGTATAGCTATAGATATCAACCTATCACCTGGTGCTGCTGTGATAGTGTTCCAGTCTTGTTAGATAATGCTGCAAAATGTATATGAAAATATGAATTATCAAATGGCCTGAATAAATATTTCCAAATTTAGAAAGTAAATTTTAGTCTAAAAGAAATTTGAGCTCTTTATTTCAGTGCTATCCAAACATGGAGAAGTTATTTGGTTAATCTTGTTGATTGTGGAACATTTCTGAGAACTCAGTTCTTAATAGTTGAAAAATATTTGCAGTTGGAAGGGACAAACTCAGAGAGTCTCAGTCAGAGGAAAACCAGTTTGAATTTATAATCAATCAGAAACTTAATGCTATGAAGTACTTTAAAGATCATACCACTCTCATTTGATAAAAATAAGCAAAAGGAAACAAAGAATTATTGTTATTTTACAAAATTATACAAGTAGTATAAGAAGTAAAATTACAGAGCTAAAAACGCACCCTGACAAGGTGTCAGAGAACGAGTCTGTAGATGGACCATGAGGTAAGATCCAGACCCTAAAGCCATCACCACCACCACAACCAACAACAAATTATATATAGCGATCTATTTTTATAAAAAAGGATTTAAATCATTTTAGTTACTTTGTTATAGTTCATTTTATACAATCTGCCTTTTTTAAAACTTATTTATTCTTTAGTTAAAATTGATATTTTTCTAAAATCAGCTTTAAATTTTGAAATTTTAAGTCAAAATTTACTGCTGAATCCATAAATAAACAAATGAACAATAAAGAGAGACAGTGGGAGAAAAAGAAAGAAACAACCGTCACAGTAGTACACTGAACTTTTAGAAAGAGAGAAAAGAACTGTGGTCACTAGAGATGGAAAAGGAGAGGGTAGGGGGAGAGAGAGGGGGCCTAATGAGGAATTGATTAACGGACACAAAGAATGACTGCGGATTGGAAGGATGAATCAGCTAACTATCCTGATCTAACCATCGCACGTTGTACACAGTTATTGAAAACCAACGTTGTACCCTACAAAACAGATAATAAATTATCTTTTAAAAAAATTCAAATGTGGAAGAAAGCACTCACAATAACTAGATTATCTAATCTTTTAAAATAAATTATTAGGAAAGAAATATATCTATTTACAAAAGTACACTTAAAAATAATATGAGGGAACTTCAAAAAGTTCATGGAAAATGGGATTAAAAGAGAAAAATAAAAATTACAAACTTTATTTCTCAACATAAACTCCATCAAGTTTAAGACACTTGTGTGTGTGATGATGTCAGCCATTTAGTCCATCCCTGAGGAACTGAGTGAGGGTCCCAGGAGTTTAACCATGTCAATGCCGTCTTTTTTACATTGTTAACGACAGGAAGTGGGTGAATAAGAAACAAAAAGAATAAGAATAAGAAACAAAAAGAAGCCAGAAGGAGCCAAATCAGGACTGTAAGGTGGATGCCTAATGATTTTCCATTGAAGCTCTCTCCAAATTGCCCTTGTTTGGTGCGAGGAATGAGCAGGAGCCTTGCTGTGGTGGAGGACTCTCTGATGAAGCTTTCCCAGGCTATTTCTCCTAAAGCTTTAGCTACCTTTATCAAAACACTTATAAAAAGCAAATGCTGTTGCTCTTTGGCCCTCCAGAAGGTCAACAAGCAAATGCCTTGAGCATCACAGAAAACTGTTGACAGGTCCTTTGCTCTTGATGGGTCCACTTTTGCTGTTACTGGACCACTTCTGCCTCTTGGTAGCCATGGCTTTGATTGTGCTTTGTCTTCCAGATCATGCCTGTAAAGCCATGTTTTATCTCCTGTTACAATCACTAAAAGAAATCCTTCAGGATCTTGATTCCACTTGTTTAAAATTTCCATTGAAAGCTCTGCTCTTGTCTGCAGCTGATCTGGGCACAATAGTTTGGGCACCAATCAAGTGGAAATTTTGCTTTAATTTGGGAGAATTGACCTCTTTACTCTGCTGAGTCTTTCTTTCCTTAAACACAGTATGTACCTCCATTTATTAGATCATCTTTGATATCTTACAATAGAATTTTGTACTTAACAGCATACAAACCTTATCCTTTATATAAAAATTATGCCTGTTTTTTTTGTGTGTGATTGTACATGTTACTGCATTTTAACAGGTGATCTTGTATCCCATAACCTTGAGGAGCTCACTTTTAGTTATGTTTGTTTTGTTTATTTTCTGCATATTTTGTGAACTGTCTATGTAGAGAACTATGCCATCTGCAAATAGGGAGAGTGTTATTTCTTCCTTTCCAATATGTCGGTCTTAACTTTTTTTTCTTTTTTGCATCATCACAATGGCTAAAATTTCAATGTAATGTTGAGTAGTGTTGGTGACAACAGAAATCTTTGTATTCCCAGTTGCAGGAAAAAGCATTCAATCTTTACTCATTAAGTATAATGCTACCTGTAGGTTTATTGTAGATATGCTTTTTAAGTTGAAAAACTGCACCTCTGTTTCTCTTTTGCTGAGTTTTTAACACATAAGGGTGTTATACTTTGTCAAATTCTTTTCCTGTATCAGTTGTTAGGGGCATACAATTTTTTCTGGTTGGTCAATTTATATGATGGTTCGTATTGACCAATTTTCAAATATTGAACCAGTCTTATACACTAGGAATAATCCCAATTAGTCATGCTGTATAGCAATTTTTATAGATTGCTGATTTCTTTTTGTCAATATTTTGTTAAGAATTGCTGTGCCTGTAGTCATGAGGGATCAGTCTGTTGTTTACTTTTTCTGTGCTATCTTTTAAAAAAAAAATAGAGGAGTATTAAACTTACATAATAAATTGAAAAATGTTCCCCCTTCTTTTTTTTTTGTAAGAGATTGTGTGTAATTGGTGTTAATTATTTTTTAAAAATATTTGAAATTTTCCAGTGAAATCATCTGAGCTTGGAGATTCGTTATTAGGGAGTTTAAAGTTATGAATTATTTATGTTCTTAATAGTTATAAAGCTATCAAAATTATCTATTTCATGTTGGGTATGTCATGGTAGTTAGGGCTTTTCAGGGAATCAGCCCATTTCATCTAAGTTCCTGATACTGATATTTTGTGTCTTCTCTTTTTCTATCAGTCTTTTTTTTTTGATACCCCTCAAGATGCAGTCTTTGACACATGCATTATGTAGAATTATGTTGTTTTGTTTTCAAGTGTTTAGAAAATTTCCTGTTATCTTTTTTGTTGCTGATTTTGTTTGATTCCATTATAATCAGAGAACACACTCTGTATGACTTCAAATCTTTCAATTTGTTGAAGTTCTTTTATGGCCTAGAATACAGTCTGTCTTGATATACATTCTGTCACTGCTTGAAAGTAATGTAATCTGCTGATATGTGGCACAAATTGTTCTATAAATTTTAGATACTGTTGAATGAATAGAGTTCTTCTGTCCTGCTGATTTTCTGTCTGGTTCTGTCAATTGAGAGTTCTGTCAATTATAATTGGAATCTCCAATTATAATTGTGATTTTGCCCATACTTATTTCACTTCTATTATATGATTTTCCTTTCTGACTTTGATTGACTTGGACATATTGTGACTACGATGTGTTTTGTTATAGGTTTAATTGCCTTTATCCTGCTTGGGATTTACTCAGATTCTTGAATCTATAGGCATATGCATTTTGTAACTTTGAGTAGTTTTCAATGATTACTTCCTTAAATATTTTTTAACACCACCCTCTTCAGCTCTGTTCAGCTCTTCTTTTTGATGTGTACACATTTAGCATGGCTATATCTTCTTGGTGGGCTGGTCTTATCACTTATGTCTGTCCTTGATAATTTCTTGATAATTATACTTTATTTGGTATTATTTTATTCCCTTCTTCTTTTTTCTTTTTTGCTTGATGTTTGCATAGTATAACTTTTTAAAATCTATTTATATCATTATATTTGAAATAAGTTTCTTATAAACAGTTGACAGTTGGGCCTTCTAAATCCAGTCCACCAATCTCTGTCTTTTAATTGGTGTATTTAGATGACTTGCTTATAATGTAACTTGTGATATGTTGGGGCTTAAATCTGTCATTTTACTTTTTGTTTTTTTTATTTGTTCTTTCTGTTTTCATTCTTTTTTGTTAACCTTTTCTGTCTTTTTATAGGTTACTTTAATATTTATTTTAGAATTTTATTTGGATTTACGTGTAGTATTCTTGAATGTATATATTCGCATAGCTTTTTTCATTGAGTTCTGTAAGTAAGGCATAGTACCAACATAAATTATGTCTGTTTCTATTGTTGTTTACCAGTTCATGTAAAATATAGACATTTTGCTTTGTTTTATATTCCTCTACCCACCTCCCTTTATAGTATAATTTTATTGAGAACATCATCAGTGTTATAATTTTTGCTTCAACTGTCATACACAATTCAGAAAATTCAAAACAGAAAGCTAAGACTACTGGATTTAATCATATTTTTCTTCTTTCTATTGTTCTTTCTTGATTCCTAATGTTCCAAGACTACTATTTTAGTAAATTTCCTTTCTGTTTAGAAAACACCCTTTAGTCATTCTTTTCAGGTATGTGTGCTACTTGGCTTTTCTTCGTCTGAGAATGTCTTCATTTCTTTTTTATTCTTGAATGCTATTTCCAGTGGAAATAGGTCTGTGAGTTGACAATTCTTTTCTCTCGGTACTTGAAAAATTTTGTGCTACTTCCTTCTGACCACTATGGTCTCGGAAGTGAAAAATTGTATTATTCTAACCTTTTTTTTTCTCTGTGAGTGAGATGTTCTTTCTCTCTCACTGCATCCAAGTTGTCTTTGTCTTTCATTTGACAATACAAGTATTCTGACTTTGACACAGTGTGACTATGATGTATCTTGTCATGGGTTTCATTGTCTTTATCTTGTTTGGAGTTCCCTCAGATTCTTAAATCTGTAGAAATATATGTTTTGCAAATTTGAGAGATTTTAGCCATTATTAGTTCAAATGCTTTTTTTAACCCCACTCTACTTTTCCTTTCCTTCTATGATTTCCACAACACAAAAATTGCACTTTTTTACTGAAAGTTCATGGATCCCTGAGACTATGTTCATTTTTTTTTACAGTGTATGTTCTCTCTTGTTTAGTTTTCCTCATTTCTATTGTCCTGTCTTCACTTTCATCAATTCTTCATGCTGTTTAAACTTTTTCTGTCTTGGCAGTGTGTTCCTTTCCAGGTCACATGGCTGAAAAGAACATGCTTCTCTTGGGGCCTTTGTTTGTTGTTGTTCCCTGATGTTCCGGGGTGCTGATTTCTTCTGTACACAGTCTGAGATACAGGAGGCAACCAGAAAACTCAGGGAATTCACTGCTATTCCGCTTCTCAGGTCCTAGGTTTCCCACAGGTCTGCACTCTCCTTTCCACTTTTCACGCAGCCAAGAGACTTGCATTCACATCCAGACTATTTCACTTACTCTTTGGCTAACCTTGTGCAAATCAATAGGCTGTCTTTCTCCGTTTCTTTGCACACAGAAAGGAGATAATGAGATGCAACTCACAGGTCCTGGTGATGGTGTTCTGAAGGAGTGGTGTCAGGAAAGCTCTGCTGAAACAAGTCACATTTAAAATGAAGCCTGGACAGTGAACAGAAGCTCTCCATGCAGACTGGAGGATGAACATGAACTTGCAGATATAGGCCACCCCAGGTTCAAAGGTTCTGAGCAGGAGGGAGCACAGGGCAATTGAAAGCAAAAGAAGTGTGGACCCAAGTGGACACAGAGACTTGACACGGAGAAACTGGAGTGGCACAACAGGCCAACATAAATGGAGATGCCTGTCATGCTGTGCCTGTGTCCTGCAGGCCACTTGATGATTAAACATCTTCACAAGAAGGAGCCTCCAGGTACTATATTCCTGACTTATAAAGAGCATTTACTTCTGAAGAGATGACCCTTCTCACCCCTGACATGGACGGAATCCCACTGTGAATGCCCTGGCAGTCATCCAATGAACTGGGATATGAGACATGACACAGAACGGCAGCTCAGGGAAAAAGTCAACCAGGTCAAACTTCCAGTCATTATAGATATTGTTGACCTCTGCCCCAGTGTCTGATTATAAATTTAAAAAATAAGTAAGATGTTTACTCAGCTTTTTATTCCCCTCTCCCTGCATTTATCACCAAGCCTGCAAATTCACTTAAGTGCTAGCCCTCCACCCTCCCCCAAAAGAGCCCAAAAAACACTAATACTGATTTTAGTCATTTGTCCTGCTTATGTCACCTGTTAGAGAATTTTTGGAAATCTATTCAAACTCCATATTTTTACCTGTAAAATGAGAATAATATTAGTCCCTACCTCAAAGATTGTTAGGAGGATTAAATGAGTTCATATATGTAAAGAGCACAGAAGCATGGTGGACATCGTAAATGCCATAAGTGTTACCTACTGTTATTAATATCCATTAGTTTTAATTCACTTAGATATTTTTTCTCCTATATTTCTTTTAGCTCATTGGAACTTAAGAAATCAGAATTTTTATAAAACAGACATGGAGATATAATTTTGGAGCATATTACATGACAGTAAGCCAGGAAGGTTTAGGAGGGATTTTTAGAGCACAGCAGAAATTATTCAAACTATGCAGAAAACATGCAGGAGCTTCTAGCAAGGGTCAGGAGGAAAGGTGGCCAACTTTGAACAACAAATTGTGTTTATTTAAATAATTTTCTAGTGGTCATTCTAAATGCAATCCCGACTTAGAATTCTCTTTTGTTTCCTCTGACCTCAGCACTGTGGGCTCCCCTGCCTCTGGGACTTGAACTCAGATGAGCAAAATCACTACCTGCCTTTGCGTGCTGTCAGGTGCAGTTGAACATTATCCAACCACAGGTAAATGAAGAACTGATCCACACCACAGCTGCATGATGCCTGAGAACATTATCCTGAGTGGAAGAAGCCACGCGCAAAGGTCATGTATCATATCATTCCATTCATACAGAATCTCTAGGATAGATAAACCCACAGAAAGAGAATGCACTCTGACAGCTGTCGGGGGCTGTGGGGCAAGAATGAAAATGGGGAAACACTGCCTAATAGAGACGGTGGTTGCACAACACTGTGAATGTACGAAACGCCACTGAATTGTTCATTTTAAAATAGCTAATTTTATGTTCAGCGAATTTTGCCTTAACAAATTATTTTTAAAACAAGAGTAGTAGGTGGTTATCATTTGCGATACTTTCTATAGAAAAGTATATGGAAA
This sequence comes from Cynocephalus volans, assembly GCF_027409185.1. Lineage (NCBI taxonomy): Eukaryota > Metazoa > Chordata > Mammalia > Dermoptera > Cynocephalidae > Cynocephalus > Cynocephalus volans. The sequence continues at coordinate 9,498,487 of NC_084474.1, forward strand.
GTGAGTAGTAAGTAATTAGCATACAATGGAGTTTGTTCTAGAACATGACTCAGTTATGAAGCCCGTACTCAGAAGAGAGTAGATAAAATGGTACCAGCAGAGGTGACCATGTCAACACAATCATCTTCAGGGATGATATAATTTTGTTCCACATAATCATTTTGTGAATATTTTCAAAGCAGATCTGTGAGTCCCATTGCTGTACGCTCACAGTCAATTAGAAAGGTCAACATAGCATATTCAGTGTTATTTGACTCTGATTCCTTGGTTTCACTTATCTTATTTTTTGAATAAAATCACTTACTCAAGAAGAAAAGATTTGAAGTAGTTTCTTTTCATTTTGAGTATTCCTAAACAAGCTGGTTACTGCTAGATAGCAGAAATCCCTACCCTCAGGCTGTCATTCTCATTATTTTTATCTTTCAGAATGCATTTCACAGAATGGCAAGTCGAGTTTCTATGTGCATCTCTACATCTACAAATGTTTTTCAGTGCTTAATTTGCAGTGCTTTAATTTTGAAGTATTTCCTTTTATGCTCACTTTTGGAAAAAGTCCCTCTAAATACAGAATTTGGTTACTAGGAGATGCTTTTAACAGAATAATAATGCAAGACAAAAAGCATCAGACCTAAAAAAAATACAGAGAAAAAGTACGGAGGAATATCAGCTCTTGTTTTCATTTTTTGTTAGCCAGTGCCCATATGATTAGCAATTCCATGTAAGAGTAAACTCCTTAGGTAAGTATTTTGGAAAACTAAGCTGTTATGTCAGGATAATCACTAAAATTGTGTAATGTCACTTTTGTAACGTCATCTCCCTTAATTCTGAAGAAAACCCCACCTTTGGTTATTGTTTTTGTTAAAATTCTTCAACAACCTCACCTTTCATTAAGCACCTGCTGTGTTGCAAGTACGGTGCTAGGTGGTGGCTATGGAAGAGTGAGCAGAATAGACACAGGATCTGCCTTCATGAAAACTGAAGCTTGGTGGCGAAGATGATAAATTAAAGAAACTGTAGCAGTAAAGGTTTTCAAGCACATGACAGTAAGAATTCAGCATTTCTCATGGCCCACAGGGAGGAAAAAATCCTCTGGAAAGTTTTCAAATTATGTTTTTAAGTGTTATTTGAAATTGTTAGTGTGAATTTCTCCAGCCCTTCTTGTATCAATGAAGACTATTATTAAGACTAATAGTTACCCTGGGGGGTACAAGATGGCCAGGGTGTCTGGAGATGAGGCAAAACTGAAGGTGACCAGTATTCACCATTGTTCATGTATCCAAGTGTCCAACGAGTCAGCTTAGCTGAGCATATCTGGGAATGCACATAACTAGCTGTGATTCTCCAGGAGTCTAATTAAGAGGAAAAGAAAAAGCATGCAAGATTTGGTAAAACAAATAAATTGTAATTATAGGTACCATGAGATTAACTAAACGACTCTATGGTAAAATATTTGAAAGCTTTGAGAAAGTGGATGATTGATCAAAAGGTAGAAATGATATAGGTGATCCTAAAAATAACTAATAAATATTATCTAACTTTTAAAGAACAAATATTTTTTCCATATAGCAAATTATTCCAGGCCATTTAAAAAATAAATACTCAATACAATTCGGGGGTCAGCATAATTAAACACCATGAACATACCATGTAAATGAACTAAAACTAAGAAATAGGAAAGGTCAGAGTTATTAGTCAAAGTTCTTCAAAGAAACAGAATCATCTCTCTGTCTCTCTCTGTCTCTGTCTCTGTGTCTGTCTCTATGTCTGTCTGTCTGTCTGTCTGTCTGTCTATCTGTCTGTCTGTCTGTCTGTCTGTCTCTCCCATGATGTTTACTATAAGGATTTGGCTCATGCCACTATGAAGCTAAGTCCCACGATCTGCCATCAGCAAGTTGGAGACCAAAGGAAGCCCGTGGTATAAATCCAGTGTGATTCTGAAGTCTTGAGAATCAGTAGCACTGATGATGTAAATCTCAGTCCATGGGCAAGAGAAGACTCATTCTCAGCTCACGCAGACAGACAGAGAATTCAACCTTCTTCCATGTTTTTATTCTATTAAGGCCCCCAGTGGCCTGGAGGATGCCCACACTTGTTGGGGAGGGCAATTGCTTTATTGAATTTACCAATTCAGATGCTATTCTCTTCCAGAAATGCCATCACAGACACACCAAGAAATAATGTATACCAAACATCTGTGAATGCTATGGCCCAGTCAAGTTGGCACATAAAATTAACCATCGCAGTTACAATATAGAAGTGATGGAAGTCACAACATAGAAATTATGGGAAAATTAAGGTGTGTTAATATCATGGAATATTACTCAATATTAAAAAAAAAAATGAGTTAGATTTGCACCAGCTATTGAAGCATTTTCCAAGAAGTATTTCTAACTAAGAATACAATATGTAGCAAAATGTACAAAATATGATCTTAGTTTTATAAAACAATGGCATGTGGTACGTGTGTATGTCTGCCCATGATTATATGAGAATGCACAAAGCTAGGCAAGCTAACGTGGGTAATGTGGAACTGGGGTAATGAGAAACGGGAAGTTTTCTGTGGTTCGAGTACACGTTTTTAAGTGCACATTTATCTCTTACGTTTATTGCTGCTTTTGCAGATTTTTAAGATTAGAAAGAACAAAAAAGTATGAGTTTGGCAGCTCTGAATTCAAATATGAACTCCTCCATACGTAAAAATTCTTACTTTATATAATTTATCTATCTCATCCAAACCTTGGTCTCATTGTTTATGCATCAGGAATAATAATAGTTTTTTTCGCAATGTTGTTTTGAGATTAAGTAAATTAATTTAATTAAACTCTATGGTGCAAGTCAATTATTTGGTATCAGCTCCTTGCCCAATCTCTGGGCCCAAAGACACATACATAAAATAGAAAACAACAACAACACAAACAAGTGTCACGTGGATAAAAGAAAAGATTCAATATAATTTGCTAAATGATAAATTTAATTTAATTCTCGTTTGAATAATAATGTGTCTGGTGTCTAAACATGATTCGTGTTCCAAAAGAGGAGCATAGTTTCATCTTCAAGTCATAAAAGCAAATGTCATTAAGACTGATATGAGTAAATGGAGTTGAATGCATATTCATCATTAAAGTCAGCAAGTAATGTGACAGGGGAGCAGAGACGTGGCAGCTGAGTCAGCACAGCTTGTCACTGCATCTGTAAGAGAAAAACACACTCTATTTTTGGAAAAAGATTCAGAACTCTTAAATGAAATCAAAATGCCTGAATGCTTGTATAATATATCTACAAACATCCGTGGGCATATTTTTTGAAAAAAATTTGTTCCCAGCCTAATTAGCTGTTTTCTGGTTTATTTATGATACTTTCTACTATGTAATTATGTGCTGTAACAACATCACTTACAACAAAACCCAAAGTATGTTGGGGCGATTGCATAATAAAATGTGTAGCATAAAAAATAATATGGTAATATCATGTACAGTATGTTATCAAAGTACATTTATTATATAATAAAATAAATATAGAGAAGACTCAGAAGAAATCAGCCCCGCTGAGACCTTGATTTCGATGTCTAGCCTTCGGAATTGTGGGAAAGTAGATTTCTATTATCTAAACCACTCAGTCTGTGATACATTGTTACGGCAGCCCTAGCAAACTAATAATCAATCCAAATAAATTCGGCTCATCTATTTTGAACAAATTTGTTCTATGTGTTTTAATTAGGAGAGGATGGACTTTTAACGACTGGACATACATTTAGAAAAAAATGAATCTTTATATGTGCTTCACGACACGTGGAAACGCTGCCCAAATTGATAATGAACTTAAATGTAAAAGCTAAAACCATAAAAGTTATAGAACAAAATATAGAAAAATTTCATAGGCTTTGTATAAATAATGATGTTTTAGGACACAAAATCTTAAACCATAAAACAAAGCTATTAATAACTTTCATTTGTGTTTATTTTTCTATTTTTTATGTGGATGTTGATGATATGGACTAGTCAATCTCTGGCTTCTGGCCTGGTTTTATTAGGCCCGTGAGTTAAGAATGTTTTCATAGGTTTAAATATTTGCATGAAAAAAATAAAAAGAATATATGATAGGGATTATATATGGCCTTCAAAGGCTAAAATATTTACTATTTGCTGCTTTACAGAAAATCTTAGCTAAAAATTATCTTAGAAAAGGGAATAAGTATAAACTTGAAAAACTTTATGGCAATTCGTATTTTACTAACTGAAAAGGGAAAATCTTCCATAGGACTGAACAGTGGAAAGCCCTAGTCATGTATTGCCCAAGTTATTGCCATAATAATCATTGAAATACTCCATACAATACATAAAACAAAATGGAAATAAATGAATAAATAATAAAAAGGAATAAAGAGTTGGTTAATGAAGAAAAACTAAATTAAATGGAAAAAAAGGAAATGGGAATGAAAGCATTGCTTCCTTCTTAACATAAGCTTTTGGTGATGCATCTCCTTCTCAGTACTGCTTTCCTGCATCTCACAAATCTCAATATGTCGTGTTTTCACTTTTACTCATTTTTAAAAAATTTCACATGTGATTCCTGCTTTAGTATAAGAGTGTGTTTAATTTCTAAATATTTGGGGATTTTCTGCGTATATTTCCTTTATTGATTTCCAGTGTGATCCTGTCGTGGCCTTAACACATTGTTCACATAAATTGACCTTAAAATGTGTTTAAATTCGAATTATGTGCTGTCACGGAACAACGGATAAGGAAACGTTTTTCGTTTTATCTAGAAGACCTAAATATTTTAGAGTTTGAGGGCCAAATATAGTGACTGTATCATATTCATTTTTTCTTTGTTGATAGATTCATTGATTTTTACAACTCTTTTAAAATGTAAGAAAAAGTAGAATTCTTAGCTCGCGTTTTGTACAATAACAGGCTTTGTGCCAGATCTGGCCAATAGTTTGTTAATTGATCTCGAATATTTATATTCTGCTGCTACTGAGTGGAATGGTTTTTTATATGTCCATTAGGTCAGTTGCTAAATAGTGTTATATTAGTCTTCTATATGCATTTTGATTTTCTATGTATTTGTTCCATCAGTTACAGAGAAAATTGTTGAAGACTTCAACTATAATTGTAGTTTTTCTGATTTTCCTTTCTGTTTTTCAGCTTTTGCTTTATGTACATTGAAATTCTATTAGTTCATATACATTTAGGATTATTCAGTCTTTTGATAAATTGATCTTTTTTTATAATTATGCAATCTTTTTTTTTTTTTTTTTTTTTTTTTTTTTTGCATCTGTTCAGTTCAGGGATCTGAACCCTTGACCCTGGTGTTATCACAATAATTGTGCAAGATGCTCTTTATCTCTGGTAATACAATTTCTTATTTTTTGTTGGTTAGACTATTTTTTTTTTAATTCACTGAAGACGTAAATTAAATTAATACAGACTTAGTTTTTTCTTTTCTTCATTCAATATTAATGCTCAGTGTATTTTTTCAGCTTTATTGAGGTTTAATTGATAAATAAAATTGTATATATTTAAAGTCTACAACATGATGATATGTGTATCAACACATATACATAGTGAAATGATTGCCATGATCTAGTTAACTGACACATCCATCACTTCACATGGTTATCTTTTTTATTTTTAATTTTTTGGTGAGAATAATTAAGATCTACTTTGACTAATTGTAATGTTGCTACTTTAGCTTATCTTTTGATTCATATTTTCATGGCATATGTTTTCCATTTTTTAATTTTGCCAATATCTTCTAATTTATTTTATTTTTAAAATGTATTTATGTTTGATTGACATGTATTGATTGTACATATTTATGAGGAACAGAGTTATATTTTGATACATGTAAACAGTGTGTGATGATTAAACCAGGCTAATTAACATGTTCATCATCACAAACACATCATTTCTTTGTGATGAGGACATTTGAGCTCCTCTCTTCAAACCATTTGAAAACATACAATTAATTATTATTAATTATAGATGCCTAGCACTACTGTAGACCACTTGAAGTTGCTTTTCCCATATAGCTGTAATTTTGTGTCCATAAACTAGCCTCTCACTTTACCCACTCCCTCCTCCCCCTCCCAGCCTCTAGTAACCATGGTTCTACTCTCTAATTCTATGAGTTCAAATTCTGATTTAAATTGAGATTTTTTTATTGACCAAATATACTTGTTCTGATATACATATATATACACACACACACCATACATGTATTAAATCCAAGTGAACAATCTATGTCTTTTAAATGGCTGTTAGAATATTTATATTTAAGAAAATCATTATACACACACACACACACACACACACATACGTTATTACACACACAGACCCACAAACATCCTGTTGTTGGCTCTGTTTCCTGAAAAACCCTAATATATTGTCATATATTAATATTTCTATATATATTATAAATATCTCAATAAGTGTTACTATTCTAACTTCAAGCAGTCAACTATATTTTAAAGCACTTAAAAATAAAAATACATGTTTTATATTTTCCATAATTTTTTACCATTTTTCAGCTGCGTTCCTTTACTTATGTAGTGCACATCTGCTGCCAGTGTCTTTTCTTAACTCTCGTTTTTCCAACCGTTTTCAATTTCACTCAATTTTTAAAAATACGTTGGCTGGGAGGAGAATTCTGAGTTGATGGTTTTGTTTTGTCATTCAGTACTCTGCAGTACTTTCAGTACTCATAATTCCACTGATGAGATTAATGGTGAATAACAAATGATGGCGAGGGTGTGGGGAGAAGGGAGCACTCCTACACTATATGTGAGACTGTAAATTACTACAACCACTATGGAAAACAGTATGGAGGTTTCTCAAACAAATACACATAGATCTTCCATATGATCCAGCATTCCCTCTTCTGGGTATATATCCAGAGGAATGGAAATCATCATGTCGAAGGGATAACTGCACTCCCATGTTCATCACAGCTCTGTTTACAGTAGCCAAGACATGGAACCAAGCTAAATGTCCATTGATGGATGATCGGATAAGGAAACTGTGGTATGTATACACCATGGAATACTACTCTGCCATTAAAAAGAATGAAATACTCCTATTTGCAACAACATTGATGAGCCTGGAGAAATTTATGATGAGTGAAATAAGCAAAGCACAGAGGGATAAATACCGCCTGTACTCACTCATAAGTGGGGGCTAAGAGAGAAAGAAGGAAGTAAAGAAAGACCACAGTAGCGCATTGGGCTTGCGGAGGGAGAGATCATTTCTTGGACTACAGAGTGAAGTGGGGGGGGGAAGCGGGAGGTAGAGGGAGGTTGGGGATAATTGGGTGGAGGACACAGGATACAAATGCAATTTGTGGTAATGAGTACACAGCCTGTGTGAATCTGGCCCCCACATCACAGACACGAGGAGTGACAATCAGCTTTGTATCTCATGAATATTCATAACCAATAAAAATATATATATATAATCTCAAAAAACGTAGTAAGTTTTGAAATTTGTTATTGTGAATCCTGCAACTTTTTAATTTTTTTCCAAGTATTTTTGGCTATTCTGGATCCTGGATTTCCATATGAATTTTAGTATCAGCTTATAAATTTCCACAAAACAGAAGGCTAGGAGTTGATAAGAATAGCATTAAATCTGTGGATCAACTTATGGAACATTATATTATTAGGGCATATTGCCATTTAACAATATTAAGTTTTCTAATCCATGATACTGGGATGTATTTCCATTTACTTAGATCTTTAATTTCTTTCAAGAGCATTTAACACTTTTCAATGTTTTTCTGTTTTGTTTTGTGGGTTTTTTTTATTTTTATTTTTTACTATTAGTGTATTCATTATTACAAATCATGATTTTTCTTTGTGCCTTTACCCAATCTATCACTCCCCAAACACCCTCCATCCCACTGCCCATCTCTAGTATTCATAGGTTTGTTCTCTACTTCTGAAAGTTCAATGTATTGTTGTGGTCTTTCTTTCTTTCCTTCCTTTTTCCTCCCTTCTTTCCTTCTTTCCTTCCTTCCTTCTCAGCATCCAATTATGAGTGAGAACATGCAGTATTTCTCTTTCCTTGTCTGGCTTATTTAACTTAACATAATTTTCTCCATGCTTATCCATGTTGCTGCAAATGGAAGAATTTCATTCTTTTCTTATGGCTGAGTTGATTCCATCATTTATGTATACTACATGTTTCTTATCTGGTCATCTGTCAATGCACACTTGGGTTGGTTCCATATTTCGGCTACTGTAAAAAGAGTTGTGATGAACATGGTAATGTAGTGGATGTGGAATTTATCCCTCTGTGCTTTGCTTATTTCACTTCAGCATGATGATTTCCATTCCTTTGGATATATACCCAGTAGTGGGATTGCTGGATCACATGCTAGTTCTGTCTGTAGTTATTTGAGAAACTTTTATACTGTTTTCCATAATGGCTGTGCTAATTTACAGTTCTACCAACAGTGTAGAAGAGTACCCCTTTCCCTGCATCTTCATCACCAAGTGGGGTAAGATGATATTTCAATGTGGTTTCAGTTTGCATTTCTCTGATGATTAGTGATGTCGAGCATTTTTTCATGTATCTGTTGGCCATTTGTATGTCTTCCTTTGAAAAATGTCTATTCATCTCCTTTGCCCATTTTTTAATTGGAATATGTTTTTTTCTTTTTTTTACTGTATAGTTGTCTGAGTTCTTTATATATTCTGGATATTAATCCCTTGTTGGATGCATAGTTTGCAAATATTTTCACCCATTCCATAGGTTGTCTTTTCTCTCTGTTGATTGTTTCTTTTGTAATGCAGAAGATTTTTAGTTTGATATAATGACATTTGTTTATTTTTTCTTTTGTTGCTTGTGCTTTTGGGGTCTTATTCATCAAGTCTTTGCCCAGTCCTATTTCCTGGAGTGGTTCATAAAACCATAAAATTACCAAAAATTTAAGAGGTGATCTTTTCCCCCATGTATGTTCTTGATGCCTTTGTCAAAGATCAGTTGGCTCTAAGTCTCTGGGTTGATTCCCAGGTTTTCTCTTCTGTTCCATTGATCTGAGTGTCTTTTTTTTTTTTTTTGCCAATACCATGCTGTTTTGATTACAATAGCTTTGTAATATAATTTGAAGTTGGGTAGCATTATACCTCCAGCTTTATTTTATTTATTTATTTTCCTCAGCATTGTTTGACTATTCAGGGTCTTCTGCTGTTCCATATGAATATTAGGATTGCTTTTTTTATTTCTCTGAAGGATGTCATTGGCTGGACATTTTCATGATGTCAATTCTTCCAATCCAAGAGCATGGAAAGTCATTCCACCTTTTTATATCTGCTTAATTTCTTTCAGTATTGTTTTGTAGTTCTCATTGTAGAGTTCTTTCACCTCCTTTGTTAAATTGCTTTCTAGGTATTTTATTTTATTTTATTTGCTGCTATTGTAAATGGGCTTGCTTTCTTGATTTCTTTTTCTGCTAGCTTATTACTGGAGTATAAAAACACTACTAATTTGGGGTATTGATTTTGCATCCTGCAACATTACTGAAATTGTTAATCAGCTGTAAGCCTTTTTTTGGTAGAGTCTTCATGTTTTTCTTCATGTAAGATCATATCATCTGCAAACAGAGAACAGTTAACTTTGTCTTTCCCAATATGGATGCTCTTTATTTCTTTCTCTTGCCTGATTGATCTGGCTAGTACTTCCAATACTATGTTAAATAGGAGTGGTGAGAGTGGGCATCCTTGTGTACCTTAATTACTTCTCAGTATTTAAGCTTTGTACATCTTCATTAAATTTATTTATGTCTTTTATTATTTTTATGGTATTATAAGTGCAGTGTTTACTTAACATCAGTTTGAAATTATCCTTTGTTAGAATATTGAGATATAATTAATTTTTATATTGATCTTGTATCCTGCTTCTTGCTTATTGGTACTAATACCTAGCTTATTAGTTCTAAGTTTGTGATTGTACATGTGTGCATCCTTAAGATTTCTTCTATTTTAAGTGCTGTCTTCTGCACATAGAGATACTTTTATATCTCCCCATTTTATTTGGATGCTTTTGATTTCTCTGTCTTGCCTAATTTCCAGAGCTAGAATCTCTAGTACCATGTCAAACAGAAGTGGTGAGAGTGGACATCCTGTCTTACTTCTGATCTTGGATGGAAGCCTTCACTTTTTCCCATACTAGTATGATGTTTGTTGTATATTTTTCATAAGTAATTTTTTCAGGTTGTGAAAGTTCCCATCTATTCCCATTTATTTGAGAATGTTTCTTATAAAAAGGTGTTGGATTTTATTGAATACTTCTGTATCTGTTGTGATGATATTGTGAGTTTTTGTCTTTATTCATTAATGTGTTATACTACCTTTATTTTTATATGTTGAATCATTCTTGCATTAACTGAGATAAATCCAAAGTAGTCATATTTTATAACCCTCTTAATATGCTGCTCATTCGATATGCCAGTATTTTGTTGATGATTACTATATTAATATTTATAAGGGAAGGTATGTTTTAGGGTTTTTTTCTATTTTTCTTTTGATATCTTCATACAGTTTTGATATCAGGGTATAATTGCCTCTTAGAATAAGAGGAAAATATTCCCTCCTTGTATTGTTTATATTTTTAATTTTCCATATATTAGGATGTTTTGACCTCCCCCCCAAAAACTTTTGGGCTGAGGAGTTTCTGCCTCTTCCAGAGGAGCCAGTTCTTCCAGAGAGCAAAGGGCTCAACTGGGAACATGCTTCCCATATGCCAAGTGACCATTCCAGGGCTAGGCCTCCTCTGTCTGGCCTGTGCTCTCCAGCAGACAACATTCGTCTGCCATGATCATCCCAAGGCCATGTACCAGGCCGCTACCACTAGAAACCACCACCATAGCTCAGAGGCCACTGAAATTCTTCAAGGGAATCCTGAGCTGTTCCTTGCCCTACCTCCCTTTCCCATGGAAACACCCACAGAGGCTGTGATGGAGGCTCTACCTTCGCTACTGTTCCTTCTGCTCCCTGATGGACACTGGCATTTTCCCATGAGATCCTTTGAGGTGTGCATTAGTCTTTTAAAGTTTTAAAGCAAATAAGAGATAAAAAGTGTTGCAAAAAACATATATATATATATATATATATTTACATATACACAAGTATATCAATACATTAAGTTACCTTAACTAGTGTTCTTTTCTGTGGTCACCTCTTCATGTGCGTTCTAGTTACTGTGTAGTGTCCCTGCATTTTAGCCTATTATGCTTTCCTTTAGTGTTTATTGCAGGGCAGTCCTTTTACTGACAAATTCTGTTTTTGTTTATCTAAAATTGCTTTAATGTTTTTCTAATTTTTAAAAGATAGTTTTTGCTAGGTATAGAATTCTTGGGTGAGAATATTTTTTTTCTTTCAGAAATTTAAATAAATCACACCATTGGCCTCCATGGCTTCTGATGAGAAGTCAGATGTTAATCTTATTATGGATTCCCTGTATTTCATGAGTCATTCCTCTCTTGCTTCTTTAAACATTCTCTCTGACTTTTGTTTTAAAAGTTTGATTATGAAGTATTGAGGAGTAAATCTCATTTAGTTTATCATACTTGGAGTTCTTTAAGCTTCTCAGATGTGCACATTAATATTTTCATCATATTGAGGAAGATTTTTAGTCAGTTTTCAAATGCTCTTTCCGCAACTTTTTTTTTATCTCTCATCTGTCTGAAACTCCCATCGTATATTTTGGTGTGCTCAAGGACGGTGCACAGGTCTCTAAATTTTGCTCATTTGCTTGATTCATTTTCCTTTTGTTTCTCAAATTTGATAAGCCTAATTTGACTTTCTACAAGGTCACTGATTCTTTCTCCAAATCTACTGTTGAGCTCCTTTAGTGTTTTTTAAAATTTTTCAGTCATTGTGTTTTTCAACTTCCAGATTTCTAACTGATTCAGTTTTATAGTTTCTATCACTTTATTGGCATTTGCTATTTAGTGTGATATCTCCTCACACTTTATTTTCTTGAATATATTTAAACTAGTTGATTTAAAATATTTATCTAGTAAGTCTAGTGGCTAGTTCCTCAGGAAAATTTTCTGTTGAGTGCCATTTTGCTGTAGATGTGCTATACTTTTTTATTTCTTTGCTTACCTTTCAGGTTTTTATTTAACTGGACATTTTAAATAATACAATGCGGTAACTCATGGTGTCAGATTCTCCTCTTTATACTCCCTAGTGTTTGTTCTCGTTGCTTTTTGTTTAGTGGTTTTCCTCAACTAGATATGTTAAGTCTATTATTGTTTGTGATCACTAAAATCTTCCCTCAGTAATCCTAGTGGTCACCGAATGGCCACATAAATACTTCCAACCATTTGCCCAGGGGCTTTGTATGTGCTAGGTACCTCATCAATAATCAGAGGGACAGTCAACAACTCTGCTCTAACATGCACATCCTGCTTGCTGAGATACTTCATGTCAGCCACACATAAGAGATTAGTTCCTTCTAAGGTCTGTTGGGCATTTGCCCTGCCCAGGGCATGCACATATGTTTCCTAGAGTCCCAGAAATATGTTGGAACTTTTAAAGCCACCTATGGATATTTTTTCCTCAACTCTTCCTGTCAAGTATTTTGTTCAATCTCTTTTTTGCCCTAAATATTTCTGCTTCAGGCAGTTGCAATGCTGAGTAATTACAGCCGATTTTCTTTCTTTCTTTTTTCTTTTTTTGATAAATACCCCCAGGGAAAGACTGCATTTAGCAGGCTGATTCAAGTAAAATAAATACAAACCTTTTAGTGGAAGGTTTCAGCATACTTCCAGACATGTAAAGTAGTGACAATTCTTGGAATAGGGCTTTTTGGAAGCACCCAACCCACTCTTCCTCCTAGAGAAACTACCAGAATTTTAGTTTTCATCTGATGGTGAGGCTTTTGGTTCTTGAGGCTACTGTGGAACTGAGAAAAGGGATGGGAATAGGACAAGGTAAAGCAACACAAAAACCACTGTTTTTTTTTTTTTTTTTTTTTCTGAATAAATGCTCTGTGCATTGTTGTAAGCTTTTGGTTAATTTCCATAGTTCTGTAAAGCTGCTTGTGACTGGTTTTTTTTTTTTTTTGCCAGTGTTCTGATTGCTTTTGTGGAAGAGCAAATCTCCAGCGGTTCTTATTTTGCCTTTACTGCTTATGTCACTGCCAACAAATACAAATATAATCAAACAAGTAAGACCCACAAAGGAATACAATTGTACTCACATATGATAGATGCTATATTGTAGCTATAAATAACTAATTGATTAGTGACAAAAATTATCAAAATATAAATATAGTTATTAACAAATACCTGTTATTCTTTTTAGTTAGTTAAAATATAAAATAAAGATATGTACATAAACCACCAAAATAATGTAACTATCCCAGATGACTACATAAATACAGTGTTTCTACATTAATTAAAGTAAGCTTGTACAAGGGTTATACCATACATAGTATTTGAAGTTCTAAAGCAATGGATTTAAACTCTATTTTCTATTATTTTCTCAAAGACCAAAGTCCTATTCATAAGACCCTTTTATCAGGCAGCTGAGCATCCATAGTTGTGCCTATTTTTAAGAATTAAAAAACAAATGAAAACATCCTGTGTGGAAATATTTCTATTAAAATAAACATTACTTCAAAGAAAATTTATATTTCCTCACATCTTTTTTCTATGCCTACACACCAATTTGGCAAGAATAGTGTCCCAGATTCAAAAAAAAAAAAAAAACTAATCTCTCACATATATTCCCGAACATAAAAAGAGACATTAAATTAAATTTACAATGGATACAGTAAACGAACAAAGCATAGTGGTAGCTGTGCATTATCTTTTTTTTTTTTACGTGTGTGATGGCTAATTTTGTGTCAACTTGGCTGGTCCGTGGTGCTCAAATATTTGGTCAAACATTATTCTGGATGTCTCTGTGAGGGTGTTTTAGGATGAGATTAGCATTTAAATTTGCAGACTTTGAGTAAAGCAATTATAAAATGGATGGACCTGATCCAGTCAGTCGAAGGCCTGAATGAAACAGAAGACTGACCTCTCCTGACCGAGAGGAAGTCTGTCAATACATGGCCTTTTGAACGCAACTCCAACCTCAGCCCTGCTTTGGGTCTCCAGTGTCTCCAGTCTGCCCACCCACCCTGCAGGTTTTGACTTGCCACTCTCCATACTCCATAATCGTGTAAACCATTTCTTTTTTTTTTTTTTTTTTTGAGGTGCAGGAAGAGTCCTGTGGAAATTTATTTATTTATTTATTTATTTATTTATATTTTTTTAAATTTTATTTTGTCGATATACATTGTGGCTGATTATTGCTCCCCATCACCAAAACCTCCCTCCCTTCTCCCTCCCCCCTCCCCCCCAACAATGTCCCCTCTGTTTGCTTGTCGTATCAACTTCAAATAATTGTGGTTGTTATATCTTCTTCCCCCCCCCCCGGTTTTGTGTGTGTGTGTGTGTGTGTGTGTGTGTGTGTGTGTGTGTGTGTGTGTGTGTGAATTTATATATTAATTTTTAGCTCCCACCAATAAGTGAGAACATGTGGTATTTCTCTTTCTGTGCCTGACTTGTTTCACTTAATATAATTCTCTCAAGGTCCATCCATGTTGTTGCAAATGGCAGTATTTCATTCGTTTTCATAGCTGAGTAGTATTCCATTGTGTAGATGTACCACATTTTCCGTATCCGCTCATCTGATGATGGACATTTGGGCTGGTTCCAACTCTTGGCTATTGTAAGAGTGCTGCGATGAACATTGGGGAAAAGGTATACCTTCGACTTGATGATTTCCATTCCTCTGGGTATATTCCCAACAGTGGGATAGCTGGGTCGTATGGTAGATCTATCTGCAATCGTTTGAGGAACCTCCATACCATTTTCCATAGAGGCTGCACCATTTTGCAGTCCCACCAACAATGTATGAGAGTTCCTTTTTCTCCGCAACCTCGCCAGCATTTATCGTTCAGAGTCTTTTGGATTTTAGCCATCCTAACTGGGGTTAAATGGTATCTCAGTGTGGTTTTGATTTGCATTTCCCGGATGCTGAGTGATGTTGAGCATTTTTTCATATGTCTGTTGGCCATTTGTATATCTTCCTTAGAGAAATGCCTACTTAGCTCTTTTGCCCATTTTTAAAAATAAATCTCCTCTCGCTCCCATATGAGTGTGTGTATATATATAATGCATACGCATATGCATTCTATTTGTTCTGTTTTTCTGGAGAACCCTGAGTAATATACCTGCTTTAAATCAAAAAAGCATAGAATTAGGGGGAAAAGCCATTAAGGTAGTCAACAGTATGAGAAATTTCAGATTTTATCATTTCCATAAAATCTGAAAAAAAAAATGCCTAATACAAGTCATCACACTTGTGTAATAATCTTACTATAAATGTGATTATGATTAAGTAGTGCCATAGAATGCAGAATTCTACTATGACTGTTATTAAACGGTAGCTTCTATAAGTAACTCAGACCAAATCTTATACCTAATAAAATGTATCTGCATTCTTTTTTTAATCCAGATATCAGCAAATTCTGAAGTTGTAGTCTTAGAGCAACTTCTGAAACATTTAGTAGCTCTTAACACCATCACTGTATTCCATTTATATCTTCCCCTCTGAGTGTATTATACCACTCACTCCTGTGTGTACTCAACATGTATGGCAGCGAAAATGTGTGTGTCTTGTATTGTCTTTTATTATACAGGCTGTTTGTACTGTAATGATTTAAGGGAAATTTCTTTTAATTGTATAACTTATATACTTTTCATTCACTTAGATTAATCAGATACAATAGTAAAGAAGAATCTCAGCTGATTTTACTATGTCTCTATATAGCCCGTTAATGGTGCCTTCAGTAAACTCTCAAATATGTTTTGAATAAAAACACCTTTTTAAAATTGATTTTTTACTGTTTATTGTGACTTCCAATAATAAAACAAAATTCATTAAGTACTTATTTAATATTTCATGTGTTGATACACACTAAACACTGATAGTAATTTGTAATATTTATTTCCTTATGTTATTATTTTATAATAGCACATGTGTTAAGAACTAGATTGTTCATTTTATGTGAGTTTTCAAATTTCTCACAATATTATTTAGTACACAGTTCAAAAATTCTATTTTATAGGTAAGTTAAATAAGGCATCAGGAGCTAAATGTTTTGTCAATGATACACAAGTTTTTCTGGTCACATATTTCTGACCCAGAATTGGTCTTGATTTTAGTCTATATGCACAATAGAAACACTTCATTCTTTTCTCTGGCGATACACTGATGAGAGCAATAGTGAAGACTATTTTTCAACTTTTTAAATATTTGTGATGTATGCATACGCAATGATAAAGTCATGTTGCCTTATAAAATATATGAAAACAATACTTATTTATCTGTGTTTACAGATACATACAAATACATTAAAAAAGTATTGTGTTTTAATATTCATTTTTGGTGATTATATCCCAAATATTCACATGAGTTGATTATGGATCATAGACAAAATTCTTAGTAAATACCTCACAGTAAATAATAAGTGTGCCAGCCCTTGTTACCCTAGACCTTACCCCAGGGGGATAAGATGAGATCCAGGTGATTTCCCCTGTGTGAATAGTCGGTCACTCCACAGGTAAAGGGAGAGGAAAAATGGTTTTTATCTGTTTTTAAAGATGACCAAGGCAGTTGTACTTCTCTCCTGAGAGTGTATCTGCTTATTCTGCACTTTACTATTTAAATAAAATTACTCCTGAAGCTATACATTCCCCTGAGTCTCAGTTTTTATTGCCAAGGAATGTCACCAAATTCTGGGGCCCACCCTTTTCAAAATGTAAATACCCATGAAAATAACACTTCAGTCTGATATGGGCCAGAAACCTGAATCTACATAAAGAAAAAAAGTAAAAGAATAAATAATGTAAAATAACATGCTTCATTTTCTTATTTTCTTATTTATATTATATTTTATTGAAACGTGATTAATTATACATATTAGTGGGGTATAAATTTGACTATCAATAATTGTGTACAAAATGTGATGATCGAATCAAGATAGTTAGCTTATTCATTATTATAATACATAATCATTCTTTGTGTCCATTAACCAATTTCTCCCTAACTCCCTTTCCTCTCCTTCTTTCCCACTTCTGGTAACCACAGTTTTGTTCTCTCCTTCTGAAAATTCAACATATTATTATAAATTATTGCAATCTTTCTTTCTTCCTTGTTTTCTTTCTTATTTGTTTAGTTATTTACTTCTTTAGCTCCTACTTATGAATAAGAACATGCAGTATATCTCTTTCTGTGCCTGGCTTGTTTCACTTAATATAGTTTTCTCCAAACTCATCCGTATTGCTATGAATGGCAAAATTTCATTCTTTTCTATGGCTGAGTAATATTTCATTTTGTAAATTTAACACTTTTTTCTTATCCAATTGTCCATTGATGAACATTTAGATTGGCTCCTTAACTTGGGTATTGTAAATAGAGCTGTGATAAACATGGGAGTGCAGATATCCCTTCAACATAATTATTACTACCCATTTGGGTATATATCCAGTAGTTGAATTGCTGGATCATATGGCAGTTCTATCTGTAGTTTGAGGAAAATACATGTTTTCCATAATGGCTACAATAATTTACATTCGCACCAACAGTGTAGAAGGATTCCCCTTTCTCGACATCCTCACCAGCATTTGTCATTCTCTGAGATGTCTATTCAGCTCTTTAGCCCATTTTAAAATAAGATTATTTGAATTTTTAATGTTGTCTGAGCTTCTTGTATATTCTGGATATTAATCCCTTGTTAGATGCATAGTTTACAAATATTTTCTCCCATTCTGTAAGTTGTCTTTTCACTCTGTTGATTGTTTCTTTTGCTGTGCAGAAGCTTCTTAGTTTCATATATTCTCATTTATTTATTTTTCCTTTTGTTGGCTGTGCTCTTGGTGTCATAGTCATAAAATCTTTGCCTAATCTTACAACCTGAAATGTTTCCCCTAGGTTTTCTTTTAGGAGTTTCATAGCTTCAGTACTTACACTTAAGACTTTAATCCATTTTGAGTTGACTTTGGTATATGGTGAGAGGTACAGATCTAGTTTTATTCTTCTACATATGGATGTCCTTTTCCAGCACCATTTATTGAAGAGGCAGTCTTTTCTCCATTGATGTTCTTGGTGCCTTTGTTGAAGATTTCTTGGCTGTACATTTGTAGGTTGATTTCTGGGTTCTCTAATCTGTTCCATTGGTCCGACTGTATGGTTTTATTCCAGTACCTGCTATTTTGCTTACTATAGCTTTGTAGTATAGTTTAAACTCAGGAAGTGTGATGCCTGTGACTTTATTATTTATTAATTTATTTTTGCTCAGGATTGCTTTGGCTATTCAAGGTCTTTTGTTGTTCCATGTAAATATTAGGATTTGTTTTTCAATTTCTGTGAAGAAAGTCATTGGTATTTTGATGGGTATCACATTGAATCTCTAGAAGGCTTTGGGTAGTATGAACATTCACTACGTTAATTCTTCCAATCCATGAACATAGAATGCCTTCCCATCTTTTGGTGTACTCTTTTATTTCTCTCGAGCAGTGATTTTTAGTTTTCATTGTAGGGATCTTTCACATCCTTGATTAAATTTATTCTTAGGTATTGAAATTTTTTGGTAGTTATTGCAAATGGGCTTGCTTTCTTGATGTTTTACTGCTAGTTCATTGTTGGAGTATAAAAGCACTACGGATTTCTGTGTATTGATTTTCCATCCTGCAACATTGCTGAATTCTTTTATTAGCTCTAAGAAGATTTTTGGGTATAGTCTTTAAGGTTTTCTATATATAGGATCATGCCATCTGCAAACATGGACTATTTGGCTTCATCTTTTCCTATTTGGATGCCTTTTATTTCTTTCTCTTGTCCAATTGCTCTTGCTAGTTCTTCTAATACTATGTTAAATGGCATTGGTGAGAGTGGACATCCTTGTTATTTTCTTGTTCCAAAAGGAAAAGTTTTCAGCTTTTCCTCACTCAGCATGATATTGGCAGTAGATTTGTCATATATGGCTTTTGTTGTGTTGAGGTACTTTCCTTCTATAGATAATTCACTAAGAGTCTTTATCATCAAGAGATGTAGAATTTTGTCACATGCTTTTTCTGATTTATTGAGATGATCATACATTTTTTGTCATTGATTTTGTTGATAAGGTGTATCACATTTATTAACTTGTGTATGTTGAGCCATCTTTGCATCCCTGGGATTAATCCCAGTTGATCAAGATGTATGTTCTTTTTATGTACTGCTATATTTTGTTGGCTAATATTTTGTGGAGGACTGTTGTGTCCATGTTCACTAAGGATATTTGCTTTTAGTTTTCTTTTCTTTTTTTCTATATCTTTGTCTGATTTTGGTATCAGGGTTATGCTGGCTTCATAGAACAAGTTTGAGAAAATGGCCTCTGTTTCAATTTTTTGGAATAACTTGAACAGAATTGGTATTAATTTCTCATTAAAGATTTGGTAGATTTCAGCAGTGAAGCCATCTTGTCCTGGGCTTTTCTCTGATGCAAGACTTCTGATTATTGCTTCAATCTCATTACTTATTATTGATCTGTTGATGTTTTCTATATCTTCTTGGTTCAGTCTTCGTAGTTTGTATGTCTACAGAATTTTATCCATTTCCTCAGGTTTTCCATTTTTTGGTTATATGTTGTTTATAATAATCTCTAATAATTCTTTGTATTTCTGTAGAATCAGTTATGATGTCTCCTTTTTCATTTCTGATTTCTTTTGGGGTCTTCTCTCTTCTTTTTTTAGTTAGTCTTGCTAGTGGTTTGTCTATTTGTTTATCTTCTCAAAGAGCCAACTTTTTGTTCCATTGTCCTTTTGTATCATATTTTTGGTCTTACATTTAGTTCTGCTCTGATTTTAATTAGTTCTTTTCATCTACTAACTGGATTGGATTGTTCTTTGGTTTTTTTGATTTTTTTTTTTTTGGTAGTTTTTTGAGGTGTAACATTAAGTTTTTTATCTGAAGTATTTTATTCTTTTAATGTAAGAATTTTTTGCAATAAACTTCTCTTTTAGCACTGCTTTAGCAGTATCCCATAGATTTTTTTATGATGTGTCCCTAATGCCATTAGTTTCAAGATAATTTTGGTTTCCTGCTTAATCTCTTCTTGGACTCATAGATTGTTCAGGAGCATGTTGTTTACTTTTCACGAATTTGTACTACATCCAAAGTTTCATTTCTTATTGATTTATAGCTTTAATCCATTGTGGCCTGAAAAGATTTTAGAATGATTTCAATTTTTAAAATTTTGTTGAGACTTGATTTGTGACCTAACGTATGGTCTGTCTTAGGGAATGTTCCATGTGCTGATGAGAAGAACATATATTATGTAGTTGTTCAATGAAATGTTCTATAGATGTCTGCCAAGTCTAATTGGTCTAACGTGTAGTTTAAATCCTGTGTTTCTGGGTTGATTTGTTGCCTAGATCATCTGTTCAATATTAAGAGAGGGATGTTGAGGTTCCCAAATATTATTGTATTGGGGTCTATCTCTCTCTTTAGGTGCAATTGTATTTGCTTTGTATATCAGGGTGCTCCAATGTTGAATGCATATCTGATTATGATTGTTTTGTCTTCTGGGTGGATAGATCCCTTTATCATTATATAATGCCATTCTTTGTCCCATTTTTTAATTATTGGCTTAAAGTCTATTTTATCTAAGAATAGCTATTCCTGCTTTTTTTGTTTCCATTTATGTGGTATATCTTTTTCCATCCTTTCACTGACAGTCTGTGAGTCTTTACAGGTAAAGTGGGCTTCTTGCAGGCAGTATATAGTTGGGTCTAGTTTTTTAATCCATTTGGTCAGTCTATGTCATTTGAGTGGGAAGTTCAACCCATTTACATTTAGGGCTGTTATTGAAAGGTATTAACTAACACCTGGCATTTAATTGCTTTTGTATGGTTGTTTCAAATTTCTTCTCTTCCTTTCTTTTCCTTTTATTATTTGTCTTTGGTGTTCATTGTCTCTTTGAGGTGGTCTGATATGGTTTCCTTCTCTTATCTGTATATCTGCTCTATCAGTGGGATTTGTTCTTTCTTATGTATTCATGTTGGTGAATATCGTTTTTTGGATTCCAGATGCAGGGCTCACTTGAGGATTTCATATAGGGCTAGTTGTGTGATAGTGGATTCCCACACTTTTTGTTTGTCTTGGAAATACACTCTTTGTCCTTCATTTCTGAAGGATAGCCTTGCTGGGTATAGTATTCTTGGCTGGCAGGTTTTTTTTTGTTGTTGTTGTTTTGTTTTTAGTATTTTGAATATATTGTCCCACTTTTTACGGCCTGTAGGGTTTCTGCTGAAAAGCCTGCTGTTAGTCTGATGGGATTTCCCTTATATGTGACTTGATGCTTTTCTCTTGCTGTTGTTAGGATTCTCTCTTTGTTTTTGACTCGATAATTTAATTACAATGTGTCTCGGAGAAGACCTTTTGGGATTGAATCTGTTTGGGGATCTTTGAGCCTCTTGGATCTGGAAGAATGTATCTCTACTAACACCTGAGAAGTTTGCCATTATTATTATTACATTGAGTAGGTTTTCCATTTCTCTACCTTTCTTCTATTTTCTGGAACACCCATGATTGGGATGTTTGTGCACTTAATGTCTGACAGCTCTCATAGATTTTCTTCCTTTTGTAAAATTCCTTTTACTTTTCTTTTTGTCTACTTTGGTTATTTTGAAAAGACTGTCTTCAAATTCAGAAATTATTACTTCCACCTGCTGTAGCCTGCTGCTTAAGTTCTCAACTGTAGTTTTCATTTTGTCAAAACTGCTTAGTTTATAGGGGTTGTGCTACATCCTTTTCTATGGCATTTATCTCTTTTTAAATATCCTCTTTCATGTCCTGGATTGTTTTTATCATTTCATTTTATTGCCTGAGTCTTCCTGTATCTCACTGAGTTTCCTTAAGATTATTGCTCAGAATTATTTCTCAGAAATTTCAATGTTTCCTGTTGTTTGGGATTTGGTATTTGAGAATTGTTGTATTCCTTTGGTGGTGTTGTATTTTATTGGTTTTTTTTTTTCATATTTGAAGTATCCCTACATTGATTTCTGGTCACATGGTGAAGCAATTGTTTTATCTATTACTCTGGAGTGGCTTTTGAGGAGAGACACTCCGTCAGCAGATTTATTTTATATTGCCTGGGTGTGTGTTTTAGTTTTGATTCTGGGTTGGCTATATAGTCTCAGTAGTTCTGGTAGACTCAGTAGTTCTGGAGAGTTCCAGTGGGTGCAGCTGTGGCTGCAGGTGGCTGGGGTCATACAGCAGGGATCTGCAGTCATCTTGGACCATGCAGCATGGGGCTTCAGCAGCTAGGTCTTTTCATTGCTCTAACAGCTGTGGCTATGCACCATGGGGCACTGGTGACTGGGGACACCATTGCAGGCGATGTGGGCCATGCAGCAGGGTGTACCAGCAGCTGTGACTCGGAGCAGGACCTACTCCTGTGGGAGAAGACTGCTCATGGCTCTGGGAGTAGACAATGGCACAGATGACCACAGTGGTGGTGAGGGTGGAATGGGGCATGAACAAGATGAGGATTACTGCTGGTAAGTGCTCACAGCCAAGTAGATTCTCTTCTCTGCAAGGGAGAATTCCTCCTGTTGAGATCTCAGGTGTCCATTTCTTGCTCTGAACCCCTTCCATGGAAGGATCTTGCCCTGGTTACTTCTAGTCAGCCATCTTGCCCCTTCACCTTTCCATTTTATTATTTTTAATTGACATAACAGATAACTGTCTGTTCAAAGTAATAATAGTAACAATGTTAGGGTGATCAGAGCAGATGAACAAGACAAGCATAACCACAATGTTAGGAAAGGAGGTAGAAATTGGGAATGCTCTGTTACACCTGTGAATCAGTAAAACATTTTCTGAAAGCAAGACTAGGTAGTTTGTATACTGTAAACTCTGCAAAAAGTTTTTTAAAAGAATTATTGATATGCTGAGAGAAGAAGCAAAAAATGGAATCACATACACTGCTGAATTAAAACCAGACAGGTAAAGGAGGCAAGATACCAGAAGAAACAAAGAATAAGTGCACAAAAAGAAGAAAATATTAAAACTTTACAAACATGGTAGATATTAATCCAGAAAGAAATTTCCAGGACTACTTGGCTTCAGTGGTAAATTCTTCAAAACATTTAGTGAAGAAATCATGCAAATCATCTACAATATCTTCTATATAATAGAAATGGTGGGGATATTTTCTAACTTATTCCACAGACCATAATTAGTCTAATACCAAAAGCAGATAAGACATTAAAAGAAAACTGTGCACTAATATTTTTCATAAACATGGATCTTCAAAAAATATTATCAAAGCATATTTACAATGTATAGCAAAATTACATATCACAACTAAGTGAGTTTTACTACAGATATGCATGGATGGCTTAACACTTAAAAATCAAATATTGTAAACTACTGCATCACCAGGATAAGAAGAAAAAACATATGATCATATCAACAAAGGCAGAAACAGCATTTCATAAAATCCAACACTATTCATGACAAAATCTCTCAATAAATTAGGATTAGAGGAATACTTCCTCAACTTGAAAAAGAACATCTACAGAAAAATCTGTATTTGACATCATAGATAATGGTGAGAAACTAGATGTCCTTCACCTTAAATCAAGAACAAGTCGAGAATGTCCACTCTCACTATGCCTATTCAGCATTGTACTGAACTCCTAGGTAGTGAAATGAGGCAAGAAAAGTAAATGAAAGATATACAGATTGAGAAGAAAGATATGAGCTATCTTTGTTCACAAATGGATTGATCCCCAATAATTGACCAAAAAATCTCCTGGAACTAATAATAATTAGAGCAAATATGCAGAATATAACAAGGTTAATATATAAAAGACAATTGCTTTCTGTATTACTACATTTCTGTGTGGCTATAACAGAATACTTGAGACTTGGTAGTTTATTAAAGAAAAGAGGTTTATTTGGCTCATGATTCTGGGAACACTGCAACTGGAACAAGCCTCAGGCTGTTTCCACTCATGACAGAAGACTGAAGGTCAACTAACATGTGGAAGGAGATGACATAGCTAGAGAGAAAGGAGCCAGACTCCTTTTAACTACTAACTCTCGAAGGAAATAAAAGGGGAGTGACACACTCCCACCACTGACCCTAAAGACAGCCTTAATCTGTTCATGAGAGATCTGCCCCCATGACCCAAACACTTTCCACTAGGCCTTACCTCCCAACACTGCCGAACTGGGGATCAGATTTCAACATGAGCTTTGGGGTGGGGGGACAAGCATATCCAATCAATATCACTTTGCCATCAATGAATAATTGAAATTTTAAATTAGAAAGACAATACTATTTATATCACCAAGATAAACGGAAGGCTTAGTTATATCTAAAAAATTATGAATAGATATATGTGAAAAACTATAAAACTCTAATATATATATATTTTAAATCTGTTTTCATTAATTGGAAGACTCAATATAGATTCAAAACTGATGAGGATATTGAGCAACACAATCATTGATGATGGGAATAAAGAATGGTACAGCCACTTTGGAGGACAATTGGCCAGTGTCTTACAAATCTAAAGACAGGCTTACAATAAACTACAGCAATCATACTCCTAAATATTTGCCTAGTGGATTTTAAAACTTAAGTCATACAAAAACCTTCATGAGAATGTTTATTGGTGTTTTACTCATGATTGTCAAAAAATAAAAGCAACCATGATATCATTCAATAAGTGAATGGATTAAAAATATTGTGGTACATCCATACTGTAATTAGACAATAATCAGCAAGAAAAGAAATGAGCTGTCAAGACACACAATCACATGTAAGGACTTTAAATGCACATTACTAAATGAAAGAAGCAATTGTGAAAAGTTTTGCCTTTTCTAGAATGTCGTGTAGTTAGAATCATACAGTTTCACTGATTCCAACTACACGATATTCTAAAAAAGGCAGAACTGTAGAGGAAGTAAAAAGTTCAGTGATTTCCCAGGACTTAGGGGGAGGACACAGGGTTAAATAGGTTAGGGCACTGGATCTATTTTTTTAGGATATTTTTATTGCCATCTGACATTATACATTTGTCAAAACAAATAGAATGCTATAGCACAAAAAGTAAACTTTAATGAATATAATTGAAAAGCTAATTTAGGAGGTGGCAAATCCCAGGAAGTAATGCAAATTGTGAAAGGACAATCTAAATGTACTACAGATGTAGGAAGCTACCTCATTTAAGGAAACATGGGAGAAGGAAGGACAAAAACTAACTTTGGAAATGAGAAGAATCTATAAGAGTAAAGGCAAAAGGAACTGCACATAAGCACTTTCCCCTTCTTGACAGAGTTGCCTCCATGTAAGCAAGGGTTGACAATTCTGATGCTGCTATGTATGTATTTTGGAAATGAACAATTAAAAAATGGTGACAGGTGATGGTAGCTGGATTTCTCATTGTTAGAGTGGGAGATTAGAGGTAAGCAAGGAAAGGAAGGTGTAATGATTCATATGGTAATGGATTAGAGTTGGAAACATCAGTATGAACTCATATGTATTTTAATGTGGAAGCAGATGGCTACATATACAGTGGACATATGTGTTACATATTTATAGATATCTATATATACAGCAGTTAGTGTACACACCTATATTTCTTTGCTGTGTTAGCTAAGAGATACTAGGAGAAATGATACCCCAATATTAATGAGAACACCTAGGACCCAGATCTTATATTATAACACCATCTATAATAAAAGGAAACAGGATCCCAGGAGAAATGGCTAATCCTAGAACTTGGGCAGGAAACATGCAAGATGATTTTGGAGGCTATTGTAGTGTTAGAATGTAAGAAAGTGTTCAAAAATATACAAACAAATAAATAAATAAATCCCACAATGATGGGGGTATGTCAAAAGGGACACAGGAGTCAAGTGAATGATCTCTCAGTGACAAAAGCTGGATCCATTTGAGTGACAAAATAAATAGTATTGGACTATAACCTAATGTGTAAAATAAATATCTCTAATTCCATACCTATATAAATAAATGATTAAGCTAATAAAGAAAGAGAAAGAGGGAAACAATCTCTCATGAAGAAGAATTTGAAATTAAAAAAAAAGCAAGGGAAGCACAATTCTCCACTGGTTAAGTGCAGGTTGTGTATAATGACTTCCTTCCAATGAGTAGTGTGGAAAAGGGGGAAAAAGAGTAACTTAACAGTGAAGAACGCTCAGCCAGGTGATCAAGGTCATGAGTGATAAGCCATGTTGATAGTATGTACAACTGATATGATTTGATAAAATGGTATTTTACCTCTGTGATCTTCCTTGTGCGGACTAATCACCCAAATTAATCATGAGAAAAATATCAGACAAACCCCAATTATGGGGTATCCTATAAAACATTTGAACTCTTCAAAAGTCTTAACGGTTGTCAAAAACAAAGAAAGTCTGAGAAATTTTGACAGACGATATGAGCCTAAGGAGGTATGATAAATAAACTTAATTCAGTAAATATTTAACAAATATTTGAAGATAAAATAAATGGAGCTAATGTCTACATCCCTGAAATATTCTTTATAAATATGTTTTTTTTTTCTGCCTATTTTTTTGAGGATGTGTCTCAGTTAATAATTACTCAAAAAGTATTTTTAACAAACACAGCCACAACCTGTAAAGGATGCTAGGGATACTTGTCATAAAGCTCGCAATCTAGACACAATGTATCTTCAAAGAGAAATGCCATGTGTACTTGTACAAGGTTGTCTAGCAAAATGCCAGCCTATGCTTAGCTTCTTAAGATGTGTACTCTGGTGTGGATGGATATATCCAGATAAGGAGGGATACTTTTTATTTTAGAGTGGACAGGGAAAGGGTAGAATCCAAACAAGGGCCTGATTGTAGTCAAATCCCAGATTTAGCCTGAATCCACAGGGAACTTTGATCTTGTTCTGAAGGTAAGGAAGGTGGGCTTTCACACTTCCAATTTGGTGTCCTGTTGCCTAAAGGCTCACTAGATTGAGCCTTTGTGTGGACATAAAATTTTAGGCAACCCACGTTTTCTGTGCATGCTGGTAAAGCTACTCCAGTGGCACAAGAATAGTATTTTAGGTGTGAGGCTTAGGAGCAAAGGCACATAGCATCCAGAGATGAGCCCACAGAATTGGTCACAGGGATGTGAATGGATCTGAAAGGAGCACAACTTTCACAATGCAAATATGTCACCATTTTCATGCACTATAATCTCTGGCATAGAATATTTGACTTTTTCCTATTCAGTCTCCCTGCTGAAAGTTTTACCTGTTTCAAAAACCCACCATGCTTTAGCTGTACTAATCCTTCAGAATAAGGATCAGATTTTCACCCCCTATTTGAAATTATTCAGAAATTTCTCATTGCTTTTATTGTGAACGTCAATCATTTAATATGACACAGAGAAAATTGTATGACCTAGTTCCTAATTGCATGCTCTCACAACTCCCCGTAACAGTGTATATTTTAATCATATTAAAGTATTGGTGATAACTTAGACATATTATATCTTGTTTCACCCTGAGCCTTCACATAGATCTCCTATACCTGGAATGACCTCCCCTGTACCTGCATAACTCTTTATCCTTTAGAAATTAATCATACTATGGAATCTATTAAAGAGGTTCTTTTGTGCTCCCTGTAACATCTGTCAAAAGCTCCTTTATGTGTCCTGCTTTTGTACTTTTATAATAACTTTTGTAATGGCACTCAGGAGATTATAGAATATACATTTAGTTGTTCATTTATCAGTATCCACAAAGAGATTATGAGTTGCTGGAATCTTGGGATTGTTTCATTTTTATAAGTGTATCCTCCATGTAAGAACAATGCTTGAGGCATCACAGAATTTTAATGGGTATTATATCATAATTACTAATAGAAAATGAAATGTTAAGACAAAGATGTGGGAGATTCTATATCACTTTGTCCAATATAACTCTTCAAATGATTTTTTCTCCTCTTAATATAAATTTTATAAAATTTACTTATGGTGAGGCTTTTATTTTTAACTCCTTTGCATTATAAAATTTGCATAAATATAGACAATAAGAAATACTTTTTGATTTAATTAAGAATAAATATGCTATCAAGACTCTACTTAAGTACAATGCAATTCTAAATATAAAAACTACAAAGAAGGAATTCTCAGCACCATTAAAAAAATATGTCAAGCTTGATAAATGCCTACTGCAGGCAATTCATCATCTCTTATCAGGGAAAACAAATATATAATGAGACAGCAGCCCCTCAAGCAAATGTGAACATTCTTTGAACTTGCTTCAATTGAATGAAGTATTCAAATTATATCTCACACTCATGTGTTCAAACTCATCAACTCAGTTCCTTGGAAGGAGAACTAAAAGTAACTGACATTAAAAATCTGTCCTAAATGCTTCATATTTACCAAAGTTTTTACAAGATCTAAAAGGTTTATAAAGAAATGGAACATCTTAAAAGTCTACTTAAGTAGCAAGTTTGCTCTGGTCTATCAGTTTTATAGCTGTTCACTTGTTTCCATGGAGAGCAATATTCTGACCAGTTACACCTTGATGCAGCTTCTAATCAGAGTGCTGTGGATTTAAAGATTCTAGGAAAAATAGATAGAGAAAGAAATACTTGGTTGGTATCTGCAGTCTGCATTTGTGGATTTAGGCAATTTTCCAACCATCTCTTTCTCTAAGGAAAGGGGCATCCAGTATAGAGAACATTTGCATGAATTAAGCACGCTAGCTTTTATTTTTAAAAGAGTACATTTTATACATGTTTTACTTTAATGATTGTTTAGCTAATTTAGCATTGTTTAGCTAATTGAGCATTGAGAATGACAATTTAATTCTGTGGGTGTGAGTTGTTTATGTATAAAATTATTGTTTACTTTAGCTTCATTTTCATAACTTAGATTCAGTTTATGTCTTTTCTGATGAAAATAGTTTAATAATGAAATTCTTCTAATTTTCTACTAATTGGAAATATTAATATGCAAGATCTTTAAATTCTAGAACTCACTGTTCTCAACTGACCTAGTCAAACCTATTTTGATTCCTAAATCCATTCCCTATTTTAAATCATACGCAAAAAAAAATGATAAAAAGACATCTTTAAAATTTTGATAGCAGTAAGAGGGCCCTGCTCCCAAGAGCAAACCCCAACACCACTGAGGATCCCGGTACAATAGGCAGCTGCACCATCAGCAACACTCCCTGCCACTGCCACAGACAACAGTGTTGAATGAGTGGTATGTGACAGCCACCACCACTGCAACTGCCACTGCAAGCATGCTTGCTGCCACACCAACAGCTACCATTACCTCATAGGAAACCTGCTGACCACTCATCATCCTAGACAGGAGAGTCACCAGTAGAGCCCAGGGAAAGAGAAAAGAAAAATATGAAAGCCCACCTAGGTTCACCCATTCAATCTGAGGAGCACTAGAATATCCCAGTGCACCTGTCAGAGTCAGGGAGAGCTAGCCACAGTGCCAACAGGCTTGCTCAAGATCACCACCGCAGTGAAAAGACTGCAAGGTGCTACCCCCCAAAATTCAAGAGCTTGCTCACAAACCTAGTGTCACCAACCTCTGCAAGAAAATACTAAGTGCCCCAGTGATGAGGACGCAGAGGTACTCTCACACACCTCCAACACTGAATTTGGCAAATAACCTACACAGAGACTATATTACTGTATCTACTTGGAACCATTGCTGAAACACCCCATTCAACAGTCATCATAAAACACATCTATAAGAGGAAATCTTCTCCTCAAACTCCACTCCAGAGTACTAAAAAAACCAACTGCTCTACTAGATAACTAGACATCAATGTAGAGAAACTAGAAATACAAAAAAATTAAAAAAAAAAAAAGAAAAGAAAAGCTGACACCACCAAAGGAATATAATAATTCTCAAGAACTAGATCCTATAGAGCAGGAAGTCCTTAAAATGACTGAAAAGGGATTTCAAGCAACAATCCTAAGGAAGCTCAGTGAGATACAAGAAGACTCAGGTAGACAACAAACAAAATGAGAAAAAGTATCCAAGACCTGAGAGAGGAAATATACAAAGAGGGTTGATGCCCTAAGGAAGAATGTAGCCAACCTCAGGTAGCTAAAGGATTCAGTCAACAAAATAAAAAACACAATCAAGAGCTTAAACACAGGCTAAAACAAACAGAAGAAAGAATTTCTGATCTTGAATATGGCCTTTTTGAAATAACCCAGGCAGACAAAAAAAAAAAAAAAAGAATTTACAAAAATAAAGGAAATCTAAGAGAGCTAGCAGAAAAGTACATAAACTTCTAAATCACGGGTGTTCCAGGAGAGGAGGAAAAAGGAAAAAGCATTGAAAACATATTCAATGGATGATAGCCAAAAAATTCCCAGGTAGAGATACAAACCTTCGTTCATATCAAGGAGCCTAAAAGATCCCCAGATAGATTCAACCCAGAAAGGTCTCCTCCAATCACATTGTATTCAAATTGGCAAATCTCAAAGACAAAGAGAGGATCTTAAAAGCAGCAAGAGAAAAACATCAAGTCACTTTTAAGGGAGCCCCCATCACACTAACACCAGACTTTTCATCAGAAACCCTAAAAACAGAAGAGAATGGAATGATATATTCAAAATACTAAAAGAAAAAAGTCAGCCAAGAATATTATACCAGCAAAGGCTATCCTTCAGAAATGAAGGAGGATAGTATGTTTTCCAGGCAAACAAAAACTGAGGGCGATCACCACCACACAAACAGCCCTACAGGAAATCCTCAAGGGAGTTTGTACCTGGTATCTTAAAAACAAGAATCACTACCATAAATACACAAGAAAGAAGAAAATCAACCAGTCGAACAAAAATGCAAATGATAAAGAGAAAGAAACTTTATCTAATAACCTCAAAAAAAAAAAAAAAAAGAAAAAAGAACAGAAGACAAATAATAAAACAGAAAGGTAGGAACAAAATATATTTAAAACATCCAAAGAAAAATCAATAATATGTCAGGAGTAAGTCAATACATTTCAATAATAAACCTTAACATAAAAGGATTAAACTTCCCACTCAAATATATTGACTGACAGATTGGATTAAAAAGCTGGACCCAACGATATGCTGTCTTCAAGAGACTCACCTTTCTTGTAAAGACATACACAGACTAGAAGTGAAAGGATGGAAAAATATGAACCGCACAAATAGAAACCAAAAATGAGCAGGAGTAGCTATTCTTATTTTGGATAAAATAGACTTTAAGTCAAAAACCATAAAAAGAGACAAAGAATACCACTATATAACAATAAAATGACCAATTCAGCAAGAAGACATAACAATCATAAATATATATGTACCCAACACTGGAGCTCCCAGGTACATAAAGCAAACACCATTAGGCCTAAAGAAAGAGATAGACCCCAAAATGATAATATAGAATATGTGAACACCTGTCTCTCAGCACTGGACAGATCATCTAGTTAAAAAAAATCAACAGAGAAATACAAGATATAAACAGCACTTTATACCACTTAGACTTGGCAGACTTCTACAGACCATTTCATCCAACAGCCACAGAAGGTACAATCTTCTCATCAGCACATGGAACATTCTTCAGGATAGATCACATATTAGGTCACAAAAAAAGTCTCAACAAATTTAAAAAATTGAAATTATTTTATGTATTTTTCAAAACACAATGTATTAAAACTAGCAATTAATAACCAAATTCTAGAAACTATACAAATACATGGAAATTAAACAACATTCTCTTGAATGGAATATGGGTCAAAAAAGAAATTAAACAGGAAATCAAAAAATTTCTTGAAGCTAATATAAAGAAAGACATATTATACCAAAACCTGTGGGATACTACAAAACCAGCACTGAGAGGGAAGTTTATCACAAAATGCTTACATCAGAAGAATAGAAAGACTGCAAATAAGTGACCTAATGCTACACCTCAAAAAAATACAAATACAAAAATAATCTCAAAGTTAGTAGACAGAAATCAATAACTAAGATCATAGCAGAACTAAATGAGATAGAAACCTAAGAAATGATACAAAAGATAAATGAAACAAAAGGTTGATTTTTTGAGAAGAGAAACAAAATAGACAAGTCATTACCTAGGCTAACAACAGAAAAAAGAGAGGAAACACAAAAAACAAAAATTAGAAAGAAGATATT
The DNA here is from genome assembly GCF_027409185.1 of Cynocephalus volans. Taxonomy (NCBI): domain Eukaryota; kingdom Metazoa; phylum Chordata; class Mammalia; order Dermoptera; family Cynocephalidae; genus Cynocephalus; species Cynocephalus volans. The sequence goes on from NC_084474.1 coordinate 9,530,729, forward strand.
ACAGCTGACAGCACAGAAATACGTAGAATCATTAGAGACTACCATAAACAACTATATGCCAACCAACTTGAACACCTGGAGGAAATGGACAAATTTCTGGTCACATACAAACCACCAAGACTGAACCAAGAAAACACAGAAAACTTGAATAGACCAATAACAAGCAAAGAGATTGAAGCTGTAATCATCAGTCTCCCTACAAAGAAAAGCCCAGGACTGGATGGCTTTACTGTTGAATTCTACCAATCATTTCAAGAAGAATTAAAACCAATTCTCTTCAAACTATTCCAAAAATTAAAACAGAGGCATTCTCCCAAACTCATTCTGAAAGAAGAACATCACCTTGATACAAAACCCAGACAAAGATACAGTAAAAAAAGAAAACTATAGGCCAATATCTTTGATGAATATAGATGGAAAAATCCTCAATAAATTATTAGCAAATAGAACACAGCAACATATTAGAAAAAAAAAAAGACCATGAATTAGTGGGATTCAACACAGGGATGCAAGAATGGTTCAATATATGCAAGTCAATAAATATGATAGGCCACATCAAAAAAATAAAGAAAAAAAAAAAACCATACGATTATCTCAATAGATGCCGAAGAAGCATTTGACATAATTCAACATCCTTTCATGATAAAGACTCTCAGCAAATTAACGGTAGAAGGAATATATTTCAACATAATAAAAGCCATACATGACAAACCAACAGCTGATATCATCCAGAATGGGGAAAAGTTGAAAGCTTTTCCCTTAAGAACAGGAACTAGACAATTGGAAGTAGTAGCCAGGGCAATCAGGAAATAGAAAGAAATAAAGGCATCCTGATTGGAAATGATGAAGTCAAATTATCCCTATTTGCATATGACATGATCCTATATGTAGAAAAGCCTAAAGACTCTACAAAAAAAATTCTTAAGAGTTGATAAATGATTTTGAAAAAGTTGCAGGATACAAAATCAACACGTAAAACTCAGTAGCATTTTTATACTCCAACAATGAACTAACAGAAAAATAAATCTAGACAGCTAGCCCATTTACAATGGTCACCAAAAATAAATTAAAATAATATAAAATAAAATAAAATTCTTAGGAATAAAGTTAACCCAGGAGGTGAAAGATCTCTACAAATTACTGTTAAAGAGGACACAAGAAGATGGAAAGATATTCCATGCTCTTGGATTAGAAGAATTAACATTGTGAAAATGTCCACACTACCCAAAACTATCTACAGATTCAATGGAATCCCCATCAAAATACCAATGATATTCTTCACAGAAACAGAAAAACAAAACAAATAAACAAACAATCCTAACAGTCATATACAGCAACAGAAGACCTCTAATACCCAAAGCAATCCTGTGCAAAAACATAAAGCCAGAAGCATCACACTACCAGACTTCAAATTATATTGCAAAGCTATAATAACCAAAACAGCATGCTCCTGGCATAAAAACAGATACATGGACGAGTGGAACAGAATAGAGAACTCAGAAATCAACCCATATATCTACAACCAAATGACCTTTGCCAAAGGCACCAAGAACTACACTGGGGAAAAGATTACCTCTTCAATATTTGATGCTGGGAAAATTGGACATCAATATGTAGAAGAATGAAACTAGACCTGTACCTTTCACCATATACCAAAATCAACTCAAAATGGATTAATTAATTATATATATATATGTATATATATATATAAGATCCCAAAGAATAAAACTTCTACAAGAAAACACAGGGGGAACACTTCAGTTATTCCACTCATTGTCATTGTGAATGTCTAGTGTCACAGATTTACTAATCAACAGGAGGACCATTTATGTGGATACCTTTCTGGATAAGCTTCAGTATGGGTGGAATAAATGCAAGAAATGTGTGCAACATGACCACAAAGTGGGATTTCCCACCACTGGCAAACAGTCAGTGATTCTAAGTAGAATTTCCTCTTTCTTCTTTTTTGAACTTGATTTATAAAAAACTGAAAATAAAAAAACTTACATATCTGAAAAATAATTAAAATAATGTAAAATTTTGATAGCATGAAGATTCTTTTTGGCAATTCTTTTTGGGCAATTGGTATAGCAACTCCAGTTGAGAAGGCCTTTTTAGTATCATTGTAAGAATAGGTGTATCAGTTTGTAAGGAAAAGGCTTAATTCTCTGTTTCCTATTCCCCAATAATGAATTTTTATTTTTTTTTTCCCCAGGAACTGTCTTTCTTTGTTCTACTCATTGTTATATAGTTGTGTTAAGTATCTGGAATCATACACATAATCAATTATGCTACACTGTAGATATTACTAAGAAAAATGACCATCAAGATTACTTTGTTTTATTTTGTTCCTATAAGTGTATGCTTCTATATTTCCATTCCACCAATTTGTCTCCGAGCTTTGTAGTCATTAATGTGAAACTCACTATTGACTGGCAGTGTCCACAAGCTTATTTTTAAATTTCTCAAAATTCTTCTATTTTTAGTAATTAGATCAAAGAAAAACATCTCATTATGTTTCTCCTAGAAGACACCAATAAACAAGCAAGCAAAAATACTGCTAGAGGCAGCTTTTAGCCCCTCACTGTCTTCTGGGATTTGAGAAGAAATTTACCCTTAAAAAATTAGAAATACTAATTCACATAAAGGATTACCTTCAAGACAAGAAAGGTATCTCTTCCCTTTAAAAAAAAAAGCAAAATTAAAAAAAATATATTTCTTGTGAGTTTTTAAAAAGGTACTTCACGTTATTTTATTGATTCCATACTATACTTGCAATGTTAGACTTTGTTTTACTGATTTGTTTTTGAGAAAAAGGATTGCCACCTTCTGCATAAGTTGTGATAGCCACTATGTTTCCACTGCCTTTTCTCTAGTTTCTTGAGGTATCCTCTATTCTCTTCCACCTAAGCTCCAGCTGTACCCCCTCTACCCCTCACCTAGTTTTCCCTTCTCTAATGCTTTACAATTTGACTTCTGTTGCATATTGTTTTCTAAATAGAGAAATGTCATCATCCCAATTGGTTAATATATCAAGATCATTTATTATGTGTGTGTTAAGGACTAGAGAATTTTCACAATAGATTTTAGCACAATGCAGTATAAATATTTGATAAATATTATTTACTGAACAAATGCTAAAAATTCCAGTATATATACACACACACACACACGCACCTGTACTAGACATGCTTGACATAAACAGATATAAAATTTCTCCTCAAGTGACTTAGCAAGTCCATCCAGAAGCAGGCAAGAGAGCAGTGGCCACAGTCCTAGGCAAGGAGCTGAGGGAAGTACCTCCTATCCAAAAGCAGGCAAGAAAGCATGCCAAAAAGACCATTTCCATGCAGGTGGACTACCACAGCTACTGCTACAGCCATATGCTGTATGCTGAAAAAGTGGCTCAATGCCATAGCAGTTGCCACAACCACGGTGCAAGAAGCTTGCCAGACAGTTGACTGCATTGTCACAAAAAGAGTCACCAGCAGAGACCAGAAAAAGAAGAGGACATTTCTCTCCTCAGAGCCAACTCCAGAGTAACAAAATAAGCACCTGCTCCACCAGATGAGCAGACATCAACACAGAGACACCAGATATGCAATAACCCAAGAAAATATGACACCACCAAAAGAACACAATAATTCTCAAATACCAGACCCTATAGAGCAGGAAAACCTTTAAATGACTGAAAAGGAATTCTGACCTTTAATCTTAAGGAAACTCAATGAGATATGAGAAGACTCAGTCAGAAAATGTAATGAAATGAGAAAAAAAATATTCAGGATATGAAGGAGAAAATTTACAAAGAGGAAATGAAATTTACAAAGAAACTTATAAAGAGGAAAATGAAATTTACAAAGAGGATATAAAGGAGGAAATTTACATTACAAAAGAATGTAGCAGTACACATGGAACTGAAAGATTCACTCAACAAAATAAAAATGCAGCCAAGAACTTAAGCAGCAGGCTAGAGCAAGTAGAAGAGTTTCTGATCTTGACAACAGTCTTTTTGAAATAACCTAGGCAGACCAAAAAAAAAAAAAAAAAAGAGGAAGAAGAAAGAATTTTTTAAAATGAAGAAAATCTAAGAGAGCTAGCAGGTAAGCCTTGAGTGCACTAACATTCAAACCTGGTTTCCCATAAGGGGAGGAGAAAGGAAAAGGCATGGAAAACCTATTCATCAAAATAATAAAAAAAAAATTTCCCAAGTATAGGGAAAGACATTGACCTTCAGATCCAGGAGGCTCAAAGATCCCCAAACAGATTCAATCCAAAAAGATCCTCTTCAAGACACATTACAGTCAAACTGGCAAAGCTCAAAAACAAAGAGAGAATCTTAAAGAAGAAAAAAAAACAATGTGTCAAATCACTCTACAGGCCAGATGAAAATGGGATGATATATCCAAAATACTAAAAGAAGAAAAACTGCCAGCCAAGGATATTATAGCCAGCAAGGCTATTCTTCAGAAATGAGGGGAAATGATATATTTTCCAGGTAAACAAAAGCTGCAGGATTTCACTACCACATGTCCTGCTCTAAAAGAAATCCTCAAGGAAGTCCTGTATCTGGAATCCAAAAAAAGATAATCACTACCATGAATAGCCAAGAAAGAACAAAACCCACTAGTAGAAGAAAACTGCAAACAAGAAAGTGAAAGAAACTAAATATTACCACCACGAAAAACCATACTGACAATATAATGATGCCCCTCCTTTATTTCTGATTTTAGTAATTTCAGTCTTCTCTCTCTCTCTTTCTCTCTCTCTCTCTCTCTCTCGGTCAGTCTAGATAAAAGTTTGTGATTTTTTGATCTTTTTAAAGAATTGACTTTCAGTTTTGTTGATTTTCTCTATTGTTTTTTAATTTCCTGTATAATATATTTCTGTTGTAATCTTTGTTATTTCCTACTTATATTCGCTTTTTGTTTAGTTTGCTCTTCTTTTTCTATTTTCTCAAGGTAGAAGTTTACGTTACTGATTTGAAGTTTTTCTTGTTTTTTTTAATACAGGTGTTTAGAAGTATAAATATTCTTCTGAGCACTGCATGAGCCCTGCGTCCTATAAATTTTGATATGTTGTGCTTAGATCTTTATTTCAATGTACTCTCTGAATTCCCTGTGATTTTCTTTTTACCCATTGTTTTTAGGAAGGTGTTGTTCAATTTCCACATATTTATGAGTTTTCTAAAATTCTGCTATTGTGGTCAGAGACCATATTTTCTATGATCTTAGTCTTTTAAAAAAAATAGGAAAAATTTAAACAAACAAAAGAGTTCATGGAAGGATTTCCATTATCATTCAATTCTACGTTACCATGGACTTTTTGAAGTGCCCTTGTGTTTATATTCTGTTGTACTGATTTTTTATGCAATTTATGTTTCTAAACAGATATTAATTTCTGTTGTTGATTTCTTTTTATTGAATGGACTTGTTGATTTGCTTAGAAATTAATTTGCCTTTGAAAAGTTTATCATCTTCCTCAGTTGAAATTAATTTGATGTTTGCAAGATTCTGGAAGACTTTAGAGAGCTATTTCAAAGAATTATTGAGATTATAAAATGAAATAAGTAAATTTTAATGTTTTACATACCCTGTTTTTGTGAAATTTTTTTCTACTTTCTACAGAGTAGTTTGTTACTTATGTTTTTTCAGTTTACGTATTTGTTATTTGAACAAATAAATGTGTATATTAAAAAAAAGTGACTTAGTAATTCAGTGTGGCCATAAAAAAATACATAAAACTTAACTAGCAGTGTGTTTTAATTTTGATAAACTCCAATTTATCAAAATTTTTTGTTTTATGGATTGCGATTCTAGTGTTACATCTGAGAACACCTTGCAAAGCCCTAGAGCCTCATGATTTTCTCCTATGTTTTACATTTGAGTCTATGAATCCTGTAGAATTAATTTTTATATAAAGGTGTATTAGATTGTATTTATATACATGCAAATACAGTATATATATATATGATATATAATATATTACATATAATACCACTGTTTGTATTAGAGACTATTTTAAACTGTTTACAGACTATTCTTTCTTCATTGGATTGCTTTTGGAGCTTTGTGAAAAATCTGTAAGCTCTACTTGTGGAGCCACTTCTGGGTTCTTTACTCTTTTGCATGTATTTTCGTGTCTATCACTATGACAAAATCACAGTTTTGATTACTCCAGGCATATCTAAACAATAGGTCTTGAAACTGAATAGAGTGATTCCTCCTATTTTATTTTTATTTCAGAATTATTTCAGCTATTTTAGTCTCTTTGACATTCTATAAAAGTTTTTAAATTATTTTCTTTGCATCTTAAAAATGGTGAAATTTTGATAGAAATTTCATTAAATCAGGATACAAATTTGGGGAGAATTGACATCTTTCCTATACTGAGTCTATGAACATGAACTATCTCTTTACTTATTTATATCTAATTTGATCTCTTAGCATTTTGTAGTTTTTAGTATACAACTCTTGTGCATGTTTTGTTAGACTATACACAAGCATTTCATTTTTGAGCAATTTTAAATGGCATTTCCTTTTTAATTTCAATTTTCATGCATTATTGGTAATATATTTAAAGATAATTGATTTCTGTAAGTTGATCTGTCCTCTCACCTTGCTTAATTCTCTTAACAGTTCTAGAATTTTGGGAAGAGAAGGATTCTCTGGAATTTTTACATAAGCTATAATGTCATCTGATAAAAGGTAGTTTTCTTTCTTTCTTTGTGATTTTTATGTATTTAATTTCCTTTTCTTGCCTTACTGTGCTGGCTAGAACTTCTAGTACTATATTCAGTCATATTGATGCTGTTTAGTTTCTGGGGCGAGATCATGAAGAGTAATACAGCTTTCCACTTATGAGCTGTAATACTCATTCTTGAAGCCCTTGGCTGCCATGTGAGTGGTCTGCCTGGAAACTGGAATTCGGTGAGGAAGCTCATTCTAGCACATCTGAGGAGATCATGCAGAAGGTGCCCTAGATGACATGAAGAGAAAGAAATGCCCACCCACTAGCTGCTGCTAGCTGCTCCAGGTCCTTTTTTCCAGCCAGCCACTGTCTGACTGTAACTGCTGGAAAATCTCTGAGCGAGCCAGAACTGCTATGCTGAGCCCTTCCTGAGTCCCTGGCCCACAAACACCATGAGAGACTATGAAGTGATTCATTTATTTCTTTTGGACGTACTAAATTTTGCAGAGGCTTGCTATCAACAATAGTAACTGGAACACTATGTGCCAAGTAACTCTATGGGCATTAGATGTAGTTCTAATCAACAGATTTTCCACGGGGCTGTGAAAATACTTCTGATTTTTTCCTGAACAAATGCTAAATAGGCTAATATATGTGTACTCTCTGTTTGAATCATAATTATTCATTGAATGTGGTATGCATGCTGTATACAGTTAACGCAAGCAGAAATTTGTTCTCAGTAATTTATAATTAAACATAAGTATGTATGTACACATATATATATTCACACACACATTCACAGCTACCTCTAGAAGCAGCACATATCCATATTAATAAATAAGCAATATAGGCAGGGAGAACTATAGGACTTCACAGAAGGAAATTATTCCTGAATGTTTTGTTCAGAAAACTCTTCAGAAATGTTGAATTATAAGGAGATTTAGGACATACATAAGTGGAGAGAAGGTGAGAGGACAATCTAGAGAAAGTCAATAACATGAGCCATGAGTTTCCATGTGTAAATGACTGAACTGCAGCATTATTAATTAGAAAATCAGCAAGAGGTAAAGTCAATAAGTGATTAAAGGCAAATCATTACAGTCATACTGTGTGAGAAACAGGAACACCTAATGATGTTTAAAGAGATAATTGATGGTGATAGAGTAGCGTTTTAGAAAACTTGAAGGCAATATGTGTGAGGGAATGAGAATGAAAACCTCAAAAAAACCCCACGATCTTTGTAAAAGTGTTTTTACATTTCTTTTCCTAGATGTAGACAGCAGACAACACAAGAAAGAAAAAAAAAAATTAAAAATACTTTTTCCCCATTGCAAAAGTAAAGAGTTTGTATTGTTTTAAAAAAGAAAAAAAGAATATCCTTAGGCAAAAAACAAAAACAAAAACCTCTACTTCTCCACTTAAACTAACATTTATAAAGCAAATGTTTTTCACAGGGCCTAGTTTCCAAAGCCCTGTAGTTTCAGGTATAACCTAACCTTTTAAAATTGCACATAGAAATGTTAAGCTTGCAAAAGACAGGAAACTTTCCCCAGGCTAAAGTCTCTGATGTAGATAAAGAATTGTAACACAGCAAAGTTGTTGGCTCAAGGACAGATGCCCTTGTAGCAGGTTAACCTAATGATTGATATGTTAAGAAAGTTGCTTTATTGTTATGTAAAAATACTGAGGAAACTTCTGTAGGAAAACACAATAGTTGCTAAGAACAAGTTTTTGTTGGTGGATCAACTTAACCTTTTGCAAATTACGCTATGGAATGCCACTTTGTTATTTCACCCATGTTACCAGCCTCTATTGTTAAACTATACTTAGCCATAACCCCACCTATGTTCCTTTTCTGTAACTTTCTGGCCTGGAGAATAAATATTGAGACAGAACCCCAGTTTAGGGTTAATTTCCTGAGGAGGAATGCCTCCCTCTTGAGGGTTCCTGGAAATTAACCCCTTTGGGGTGTCTCACTTCTCAGAAGAAATAGGCTTTGAGTAATCCTTTTTGCATCTTCATGACTCCATGTGAGGCAAAGCAACACTCCTTATACAAAAAAAACTTGAAATGGATCAGAGTTGCATTTCCAGGATGATTAATGATGCAGAGCATTTTTTTCATGTATCTGTTGGCCATTTGTATGTCTTCCTTTGAAAAATGTCTATTCATCTCCTTTGCCCATTTTAAAATTGGATTATTTGGTTTTTTTACTATCTAGTTGTTTGAGTTCCTTATATATTCTAGATATTAATCCTTTGTCAGATGTAGACCACATTGAGATATCATCTCACCTGATTTAAACTGGCCCTTGTCAAAAATACAAAGAATAACAAATGCTGGCAAGGATGTGAAGAAAGGGGAACTCTTCTACACTGTTGGTGAGATTGTAAATTGCACAGCCATTATGTAAAAGAGTAGAGAAGTTTCTCAAACAACTGCAGATAGAACTACCATATGGTCTAGCAATCCCACCACTAGGTACATATCCAAAGGAATGGAAATCCTCATGTTGAATGGATATGTGCACTCCCATGTTAATTGCAACTCTATTTACAATATCCAAAATATGGAACCAACTTGAATGTCCATTTATAGATGACTGAATAAGGAAAATGTGGTATATATACATGATGGAATACTACTCAGCCATAAAAAAGAATGAAGTTCTGCCATTTGCAGCAAAATGGATGAAACTGGAGAAAATTATCTTAACTGAAATAAGCCAGACAAGAAATGAGACATACTGCATGTTCTCACTCTTAATTGGATGCTAGGAAGGAAGGAAGGAAGAAAAGAAAGAAAAGGCCACAATAATGCGTTGAACTTTCAGTAGGAGAGAACAAAGCTAAGGATACTAGAGATCAGGAGCAGGTAAGAAGGGGGATTGGGGAGTGATAGGTCAGGTGGAGGACATGGGGAAAGATTACAATTTGTAATAATGAATATGCTAGATAAATAAATAATTTTTAAAATGGATCAGAGATTTCAATGCAAAATATAAATCTATAAAGTTTTTAGAAGAAAGTCTTTTTGTAGAAAATCTCCAGGACTTAGGACTCAATGAAGACTTCTTAGACATGACTCCAAAAGCTTGACAAAATAAATATCAAGAAATTGGACTTCATCAATGTGACAAAAAAATATTTCACATAGTGAAAGACACCGTTAACAGGATGAAGACAAGCTGTAGATTTGGAGAAAAGATCTGACAAAAGATGCATATTGAGAGTAAGTATAGAACTCAAAAGTCAATATGTACATATAAAAAGAAAACACTCCAACTAGAAAATAGGCAAAGGACATTTCAGCAAAGAAAATACACAAATGGCAAGTAAGTACATGAAAACATGTTAAACATCACTAGCCAATAGGAAATGCAAATTAAGACCACAATGCGATATGACCACATACCTATTATTACAGCTAAAATAAATAAATAAAACAAATCAAAACATGACAGTAATCCTGGTAAAGTTAGGGAGAAAATGGGTCTCTCTTGCATTGTTAGTAAGACTGTAAAATATTAAAGACACATGGGAAAATAGTTTGGCAGTTTCTTAAAAAAAACACTAAACATACACTTACTATTGGACCCAACAATTGAATACCTGGGCATTAATCTTAGAGAATCTAGAGCTTGTGTTCACACAAAAACCTGTGCACTGTTGTTCAGAGCAGCTTTACTTGTAACAGCCAAAAATGAAAATAACCCAAATACTCCTTAATGGGTGAGTGGCTAAACAATCTTTGGCACCTCCAACCATGCAATACTACTCAGAAATAAAAAGGAATAAGCTACTGATAAATGCAAGAACCTGGATGGATCGCAAGGGCATTCAACTGAGTGAAAAAACGCCAACCTCAAAAGATCATGTACTGTATGATTCATTTTATATAAAATTATCAAAACAATTACTTGTTGCCAGTGGATAAGAATTATGGACAGCAGAAGGGTAAGAGACTATAAAGCTGTATTGGGAGTAAGATCACTGTGATGATGAAATGCTTCTGCATCTTGATTGTGGTGGTGGTTACCAGTTACACTCATCTGCATACGTGACACATACTAAAGTGCTGATTTTGACATTATACACTGACTGTGTGAGATGTAACCAAAGGGGAAAATTGGCTGAAAGTAGACAGATATCTTTGTACTATTTTTGCAACTTCCTGTGGCAACATATATCAAATTTTTAAAGTTACATGCAAAAATCGGCAAATAGAGAAATTATAAATTTGGAAACAAAAATCATCCATTACCTCAGCATAATCCTATATGCAACTTTAGAATTTTCTTCACATGCACATGCGTGTGTATGCATGTGGTTGTCTGTTTTAAAGGAAATTTCAAATTGTACTTTATTTTCTAACCTGTTTTATCACTTGAAAATATACTGGGAATTATATATTTTTTGATATTTTTTGATGGCTGGTGTATTCTTTTATGTGCATTGGCCTATTACAACATATTATATTATACATTTGTATCGATATTAATATTGACCTCTTTAAATACAGTTATTATGGATATACATATACATAGATTTCTTATAAAAAGCTGGACAAATTCTCAAACGTAGAATTATAAAGTCAAATGTATAAATAATTTAAAGTTGTTGATGCATATTTAAAGAATCCCAAATAAAATATTTTATTAATTGTCATGCCTATGACAATATATGAAAGTGTCAGTTTCCACTGGACAAGAACTGATATGCAATGCTATTGACTTATCATTTATTTAATTGCTAGTAGGGTTGATGTTACTTTTTCAAATACTGACTATTTACAAAATTTATTCATTTATGCTTGTAGAAATATTATTACAATTTGCTCATTGGTTTGTTGCATATTGTTCTTCATGTTTTCTATACATTGATATGCACTATTAACAATTCATTATATGTTGTAAAAGTTGTTTTCTAATTTAGCATTAGCCTGCTATTTGACATGTGGTTTGCCTGTTGTTTGACACACAGGTGTTTCAAATTATTATGTAATAACATGTACCAACTTTTTCTTGATGGCTTCCTTTATTGCTAGATATAAAATGGTTCCTTCATGTTCATATTATCTTTAGAGACATTTTTCCATATGTCTCTCATGATTCTGCACATCTTGGAAGCACGGCACTGACTGCCCTTTCTTCTGGTTTATTTTCTTGCCTTAGTCTGTTCAGGCTGCTATAACAAGATATTATAAATTGGGTGGCTTATAGTCCACAGAAATTTCTTTCATATAGATGTGGAGGCTGGGAAGTCCAAGATCAAGGCACTGGATGATTAGGTGCTGGTAAAGGCCTGTTTCCTGGTTCATAGAAGGTGCCTACTTACCACGTCCTCACATGGCGGAAGGGGCAAGAGAGCTCTCTCAGTCTTCTTAATAAAGGGCACTAATCGCGTTCGTGATTCCTCTGTCCTTATGACATAAACACCTCCCAAAGTCCCCACCTTCTAATACCATCAGTTTGGGGTTTAGGATTTGAACAAATTAATATTGGAGAGACACAAACAATCAGATAATAGCAATGAGCAAGAAGAATTTTATAACAAAGTGCCTTCCTTGGAGGACAGAGGTAGTTTCTCCCTCCATGGCACGTAGCATACTTATAGCCCTGGAAAATAGAGACAATGTCTCCCACTGGATCAAAGGACAGGCCTACTTACTGCTCAATATAATAAAGATAATGTCTTCCTCTGAAGCCCTGTTTAGGCATCCTCGCTATCATTACAGAGCTCTGGTTTCCTCTCTCGTAATACAACTCAGTTCGTGAGTCATCTGGCCCTCTTTTCATTGCCCTACCAGAATTGAGAGTCAAGGGAACCAGCACAAAAATAATGAAGCTCTGGCTATGGCAATTGCTGTGACCAATCAAGTAAACTTCATCACTTACCCAGAAGTCTCATGTTTTCTACCAGCACTCATGAAATTTTTAGCGTGTAACATGTGAGCTTGCAGATAGGAAAATCTCAGAGCCTTCACAGTTCTTGACTATCATGTATAATACTTACAATACTCTCCTATTTCATTTGTTTTTAATATTTTTAATTTAACATTTTAACTAATCTAGGCATTTCAGGTTGCATATCTGAAGCAGCAAGAGAAAGAGCTAAGAGAAGAAAGCCAGACAACCTAAGTTCAAATTCTCTATGCCTCTTAAAATTTGCATGAGCTGAAGTGAATGACCTAATCTCTCTTGGCCTCTGTGTAATCCTTACAAAATAGACAAGAACAATACTTCTCCATAAAATTTTTATGAGGATCGATGAGCTGATATGTGTAAAGTGCTTGAAACAATGCTTGCCATATATTAAATACTATGTAAGAATTGTTATGTTTAGGAGATTAATTTCATTTTACTTAAAGGGTTAACCTTTACTAGTCAGTAATTTTACTGTGCCTCAGAAAAGACCATGCTTCTCTTTTTAATTAAAATAGTACTGTACCTACTGAATCCAAACTTATACCTTAGAATCTTTGGGATTCTGGTTTATTCCTTTATAGAGTCTTAAGCTTCTAAAACATTTAAAAAGATCTTTAGAAGAGAACAGAGAAAAACAACTTTGTAACCTTAGTCTTTGCAGAGCTCTTAAACAGGACAAAAGCATCACTAAACATTACAGAAAATATTGATAAATTGCATTATGTTTAAATTAAGAATTTACGTTCATCAAATTTTAGTTTGAGAATTGGTAAAGGTAAGCCAATGATTGGGAGAAGATATGCAGAATATATTCATTGAACAAAGAACTTTTATCCAAAAAAATACACACACAAGATGTCTATATGTGCATACATATTAATATATGTATGTGCATATACATGTGTATGCACATGCATGTGTATACATATATGCATATATGTGCATATTTCATATATATCATATATGTTGATCATCATTATCAATAGATTCCATATTTGCAAATTTGAATACTCACTATAATTTGTTTGTGCTTCTTTGAGAAAACACCTAATAGCAGATGATGCCAGTGCAGCAGGAGGGCCTTGAGGCCTATGTCTCTGGCATGGGAGGCTTGCATGGTAGATACTGAGTTTGTGGGGGCAAGGCCAGGGACAGAGTGGACCTGTGTCACCAAGCTGGGCCGCCTGGTCAAGGACATGAAATCGAGTCCCTGGAAGAGATCCATCTCTTCTCCCTGCCCATCAAGGTGTCCTCAAGGATAAGATTTTGAAGATTATTTCATGCAAAAGCAAACCCACGCTGGCCAGTGACCAGCTTCTAAGCATTTGTCTCATTGAGGCTACAGTGGCTATGTTGGTCTGGGTGTTACGTGCTCCACGGAAGTAGCCACCGCCATCTGAGAGCCTACTGGGGAAACAAGATTGGCAAGACCCACACTGTCCCTTGCAAGATGGCAGGCCTCTGTGGCTCTGTGCTGGTGTGCCTTGTCCCCACCCACAGAGGCGCTGGTATCAGCTCAGTCCCTGCACCCAAGAAGCTGCTGCTGATGGCCGGTACGGATAATGCTGCCCCTTAGCTAGGGGCTGCACGGCCATCCCAGTCAACTTTGCCAAGGCTACCCTCCATGCCATCTCCAAGATGACATCTATCTGACCCCTGACCTCTACAAGAAGATGGTGCTTACCAAGTCTCTCTATCAGGATCACTGACCATCTTGTGAAGACCCACACCAGAGTCTCTGTGCCAAGCACCCAGGCTCAAGCTGTGGCTACCAGGTAGGGTTTTTACACACAAAAAAGTCAAGTAAATTAATTAAGCCTGTTTTTTCAAAAAAAGTTTGTAACACCTAAAGCAGTACTCACAGCAGTTTCATGGTCATTTGTGGACATGAACAAAGTGGTAGAAAATTTAAGTCACAAAGAAGGCAACCCTCTGCCTTCTTGTTTCAGCTTTTATACTGTAAACAAGTGTCTTTCATGGTCCAGTGAGCATCCTGTTTCTCACATTTTTCTGCTTTTTGTTGGGCATTTGGTCTTTAAAATGTTCCCCCAGTGCAGTGCTAAATTGCTGTCTGTTTCATAGTGTAGCATGATAGGCCTTATGTAGAAAATGCATATGTTCAGTAAGCTCCATTCTGTCATGAATTATAGTGCTGTTGGCCATGAGTTTAATGTTAACGAGTCAACAAGATACAGCATACTAAATGAGGTGTTTTAAAATAGAATCTCACATAAAATGGGTTGTGCATTAACCAGTTGACAAAAATGCTGTGATCAGAGGCATGCCAAAATGTAACCCTGATTTTTCCACCTAGGAGCAATTATTCAGCATTCACTCATTCAGTGTTTGTGGTGACTTTATAAAACTTAACTACCACAAATAGTGAGATATGACTGTGTGTGCATGTGTGTGCATTTGAATTCTACAAATCAATTATAAAAACTCAGATAGTCCAATTTTTTAAGTGGGTAAAAAATGTGACAGAACAAGCACTTCTCAAAAGAGATTGTGCAGATAGTTATCAGACATTTTCAGAAAGCTGGAAATAGGAATTACTCCCAATTTCATTTTACTTTTCAGTCAAGCCAGTGGCCTCCACAGGCCAATCTTAACAGAAAGCCCCTGGACAGGGCTGCTTCCAAGCATCTTTTCCTGCCAGCAGAGATAGGTGGCAAGGCCCTGAATCTACGCACACCATGCTATACACACGTTAAGTGGAAAATGCTGGCCAGGGGTTGAGCTTCCCCTCAACAGATGACAGTTGCTGCACTGTGTGAATCCCAAGCTTCTTTTATTATCTCAAGAAATACATGAGTTATCTCAAATATTAAGAGTCATTTGACATTTTTGCAGTCCTCGTGTCAGGGTCCAAGTGGGATTAATTGCCTTTTAAAAAATCAATATACTTGCCTCTGAAGACTGTTTTACCATATTCAGGAAGTGGTTGAAGAACTATTGATTTCCTTTGGTTGTAGAATAAATTATAGCATGTGGGAGTTATCTGTTTCTATATTTGTATCTGCCTATAAAATTGTCTGCACATAGTCCTTACATTGTCAATAAAACTTTTGAAATCAATTTTTTTCTGACTGTATTTATCCATTTATATTTCTTTAGGGCACTTTAAACATCTAATTACTTTGTAACAATTTCAAGTGTATTAAGAAAGTGACATAAATGTATAATTAATTATATGTATTTGCATTAATTTTCTTCCTTCTATCTAGTTAGCACATTTATATCTTTTTTTAATAGGGTATTTACTTTTTCAGGGAAAGCAATTAGAGTTATCATGTTCATTTTTTTTAACTTTTTTTTATTGAATCATAATTGATTATAAATATTTTGGGGATTCAATGTTGACATGTGGATCAAATCAATATTACTAGTATGTATATTGTTACAAATTATACTTATTCTATATGACCCTTGTCCAATCTCCCTATCCCCCTCTTCTTCTCCCTACCCCCTCTAATTACCCTAGATTCCTTCTCTCCCTCTGAAAGAGTAATGGTTACTCTGTTAATTTGTGCCTTGGGGCCTGCCAGGGGACCTGAGGCATGAAGCCAGGGACTGGAGCCCCTGCCCCAAACCAGACACACCACCAGTGCCTTGGGGCTGCCAGGGGACCTGAGGTATGGAGCCAGGGACCAGAGCCCCCCTGCCCAAAACCAGACACACTGCCAGCACCTCAGGGCCCCACCTGGGTGCCCAGGGTATGGAGCCCAGAGACCAGACCCACCCCCACCCCACCCACAACCAGACACACCACCAGCACCTTGGGGCCTTCCCTGGAGGCCCAGGGCATGGAGTGGGGACCCGACCCCCTGCCTACAGCCGGGCATACTGCCAGTGCCTTGGGGCCCTGCCCATGGGCTCAGAGCATGGATCTGGGATCGGACCCCCCACCCACAACCAGGCACACTGCCAGCACTTCAGGGGCCTGGGGCATTGTGCTGGGGACCAGACCCTCTGCCCACAACCAGGCACACCACCAGTGCCAAAAACATGAACTCCATGTGGGTGGCCCACCACAGTAACCACGGCTGCCACAAGAGTGGCTAGATGTCACAACCACCATGCAGTGGTCCGCTAGCTACTGGAGTGCATTAACACAAGGAGAATCACCAGCAGAGACCAATGAAAAGAAGAGGATGTCTCTGTCCACAAAGCCTATCATGTTCATTTTTATATTTTCTTATTTTGTCTATTTTTACTCTAATTCCTCGTTTTTATTAATTTGATTTATTTTAAACAGATTTCTTGCATTATATTAAATTTATTTTCATATATTTAATAATCAAACCATTTATCCTATAACTATTTCTAAGGATAAAATTATGACATTCTCCTTTAAAGTTTAATACCTGATACTCTTCTAATTAACAATATTTTCAAATGTTCTATACTTGGTTATTTTCCTAGTTGACACAACCAACATTCAGGGTAATATTTTAATTATTACAAAAGTAGTTAATACTTTAAATGTTGATATTTTAATATTTCATTATTTTTAATTTTCGATATTTTACTTTTTCTCTCTAGTATTTTATTTCTATATTACAATGCTTGGTTAATTGGTCTATATACTTCCAATGGCTGAATTACATATTTATGAAACATTTAAAAATATACTTTTTGTTCTGCTCAAATATTTTTTCTAAAATGTAATAACCAATTGTATTAATGTGTTTCTGTTGCTTATAATGAAATATCTGAAACTAGGTAATTTATAAGAAAATGAAATTTATTTCTTATACTTTCAGAAGCTGGGAAATCCAAAGTCCAGGGAACACTGTAATAGGACTTCCCACCCTCTTAATGTTGTCACAGTGGGAACCAAACCTCCAACACATTAAACTTTTGGGGGAATACAGTTGAATCCATAATATTCCACCCCTGACTCCCCAAAACTCATGTCCTTTTCACATAAAAATACATTAATTTCATCCTCAAAGTCTTAACTTGTTTTGACTCAAAAGTCCAAAGTTCAAAGTCCCATCTGTGATATCAAACCAAGTTATCTACTTCCAAGATACAATGTAGGGAAAAGCATAGGGTACATATTCCCATTTAAAAAGGGAGAAATAGGACAAAAGAAAGGGGTAACAGGTCCTAAACAATTTTGAAACCCAGCAGGGCAGGCATTAAATCTCAAAGCTGGTGAATTATGTACCTTCATGCCATGTTTGATGTCCTCTGAATGCCAGTGTGGGGATTGGGTCCCCAAGTCCTCTGGCAGCCCTGCTTCTATGGCTTTCCTAGTCTCAGATGATGTTTTAGCTCTCACAAACTGGCTTTGCAAGCTGGTAGCTCTACAATTCTCGGGTCTCTGTGGTTGTCCCACTCTTATGTCTCCATTAAGCATGGCGCTGATGGGGTTTCTCTGCTGCAACTCTGACCCCATATTTCTGCTCCAGCATTGCTCCAGCAAAGGTTCTATAGTGTGACTCCACTGACCTCTTCCTGGTCCCCAGGCTTTTCCATACATCCTTTGAGTGTAGGTTGGGGGCTCCCAAGCCTCCACAGCTCTGCCATTCTGCAAGCCTGCAGATATAACACCACGTGGTTGCTGCCAAGGCTTCTGAATTGAATTTTCCAAAGCTGTGGGTACAGTCACACCTGGGGACAATTTAGCCATGGCTGGAATGTCAAAGCACCTGGAGTGTTGGTATGTGGGGAGCAGCACCCTGAGGTGGCCCTGGGCAGCAAGCCCATGGAGGGTGCCTAAGGCCTGTTCCCCAAGATCATTCTGTATCCCTAGGCCTCTGGGCCTGTAATGGAAGAGTTGGCCCCAGCGGCTTCTGCAATGCCCTCAGGGCCTTTCCCCACGTCTCTTGATAATCTGTTTCTTTTGTACTAATCTTTTTAGCACCATTGCATTTTTCTCCTGAAAATGCTTTCTGGTTCTCTACCACATGGCCAGGCTGCAAATTTTCCAAATCTTTATGCTTTGCTTCCCTTTTAATTATACATTCTGAGTTTATGTCATGTCTTTTATGCCGTAACTCAACATAAGCTGTTGCAAACAGCCATGCAGCTTCCTGAATGTTTTGCTGCTTAGAAATTTCTTCCACCAAATACCGTAGGTCAGCACCTTTGAATTTCACATTCTGTTAATCTTTTGGGTGTGAACAGAATGCAGCCAAGTTCCTTGCCACTTCATGGCAAGGGTGATCTTTGTACCAGTTTCCAATGAGTCCCTTCTCATTTACATCTGAGACCTCCTTAGAATGGTCTCTACAGTTCATATTTCCATAAGCATTCTGGTCACCACCATTTGACCAGTCTCTGAAACATTCCAAACCTTCCCTGGTTTTCTTGTCTTCTAAACTATCACCAGCATCTAAGCTTTTCCAAGTCTTTTCCTCAAAATTCTTCCTGCCTCTCCTCAACAACCAGTTCCAAAGCTTCTTCCACATTTTCAAGTATTTGTTAGAAGCAACAGTCCACTTCTCTAGTACCAATTTTCTGTGTTTGTCCATTTCTGTTGCTCATTACAAAATACCCAGAACTAAGTAATTTATAAGAAAACAAAATTTATTGCTTACAGTTTCAGAGGCTGAGAAGTCCAAAGTCCAGGGAACACATCTGGTGAGGTTCTTATTTGGTGGTGGCTTTACAGCAGTGCTGGAGTCTAACATGGCAGAAAATGGTGGAGCAGAGAGAGAAAGAGAGAGACTCTTCATGTGCTCTCCTTCTAAAGCACTCAGAACCATGACCCTGACCACCACTATTAATCCATTCACTTTGGCATTGTTCTACAACCTAATCACCTCCTTAAGGCCTGACCTTTCAATTACCATAATAGGACTTTCCACCCTCTTTACAGTGTCACAGTGGCGACTAAACTTACAACACATTTAACTTTTGGGGAGACACAATCCAATCCATGATACCAATATAGCTTTTTTCCTTTGATTCTAAGATGCATTAAATTTTTTTTCTCAGTTTGACATTTCTGTGATTGGAATTTATTTTATGTCTAATATTTGAAGAAACATGACAGCTAACACATGGTGAAAATTTGTATTCCTTGGGTAGTTCATCATTCAGTTGTGAAATGCAATCGTGATTAAAAGGTTGAATTATCTGAATTGGTAGTAGTCCAAATGACTTAAATCAGAGATTCAGAAGTGAGTTCCAGTCAATATGGCGGAATAGACAGTTCCTAGCATCACTCTTTCCCACAAATCAACCAATTTACAATTAGAAAAATGTAACATCGGCCAAGCTGGGGCCTCTGGAGCTCAGGAGAAGAGGAGGAGAGATCTTCAGAGTTCATGAAGGTGAGAGAAACCACAATGAGAGAAAGAAAAAACTGCTCTGAAGGTTTTGTGCCACAGCTGCTTTAAGGCTGGAGCTGATGAGTGCATAGAACAGGAGCCAGCAGAAGCCGCAGTTGTGCCCTTCAGATGGAGGCAGCAGGGGAGAAGAGGGCTTTGGTAGCCCCCAGGACACCAAGACCACTAATAGGGTTCCCATGAATCTGTGCAGGAGTAAGGAGCCAGAACTGAAAAAGAGGAGCCATTCAGAGACTGGTGAGTCATCACAAGGGACCAGTGCAGGGCCCATCCCATGGGAAGTGTTTGGAGCCCAGGTGGTGGGGGAGACAGGTCCACCTGGAGAACACTGCGACACAGCAAGTACAGCTGACCCACACCCCAATCAGTGCAGGACCACTCAGAGGAGACTGGTTGGGAATGCAGAATTGCATGGGATGTAGGTTGATGAAAAAACTCAGGCTGAGATCAGAGATTCTACACAACAGAGATCTACTGGGACTCTGGAAAGCTGGAAGTTCCTATAAGGTCAACCATTAAACCCTGAGCTGCAAAGCAGCAATTTAACTCAACCACACAGCTCAAATACTGGTTCCCACAGGAAGTTCCCCCATTTCAGAAGTAAGCAAAGGACAAAAAGTAGTTCTGGCCTAGACACACCACCAGCACCTTTGGGCCTGCCTGGGAACCTGAGGCTTGGAGCCAGGGACCAGACCCCACTTCCACAGCCAGGCAAACTGTGCCAGTGCCTCTGGCCCTCCTGGGGACCAGAGGCATGGAGAAGGCGACCAGACAAACCCCACAACTAAGCACATCACCAGCGCCAAGGAGCATCCCAAAAACATCACCTCCATGTGGGTGGCCCACCACAGCCACAACAACAACCATAGCTGCCGCAAAAGTGTCTAGATATCACAACCACCACACAGATGGTCCACCAATCACTGGAGTGCATTGACACAAGGACAGTCACCAGTAGAGAGAAAGAAAAGAAGAGGCTGTCTCTCTCCACAAAGTCCATTTCAGAGTGACAGAAGAAGCATCTGCTCTATGATAATATTGGAGGACCTGATCACACCTCTCAGCATTGGACAGATCATCTGGGCAACAAATCAACAGAGTAACAATTATTCTTTCAGAAGGAGAGAAGAAATCTGGGGTAATTAGAGGGGGGAGGGGGAAAGGAGAGGAGAGAATGGACAAGAATTAGAGGGGGAAAGGATGGGGAGAGAATGGACAAGGGGCATGAAGAATAATTATGATTTGTAACAATATACATGCTAGTAATATTGATTTGATCAACATATCTCAATGGTGAACCCCAATGTTGAATAATCAATTTTCATTCAATAAATAAAATAAATAAAAATTAAAAATAAAAAAAAAATAAAAGCGTCATATGTTCTAACTAAAAAAAAGAAAGAGATTCAGAGGTGAGAAACACAGATAAGGTCTCTTTCCTCTTGTAGTGCACATTCCATTGAAGGTGAGGGAGGCAAAGTAGACAATACTAAAAATGATGCCAATAGAGCAAGGATTATCTGTGCACTGATACACACAGCAGTGTGCTACCATTATGCCATATATAGTTGCAGGTGAACCAAAGAACAGGATCAATATCAAATATCAAATGAAATTTCTTCCTAAAGAGGAAACTAGTAGATATTGCATTGTTACTATTTAAAACAAGTATATTTAATCTAATCATTCTTTAAATAAGTATTTTGATCTAATCTTTCTATTTTATTCTAAGAAGAAATATTACTTTTACATTGTAGCAACCAAAAATCTGATTAATATTAAATAAAAAAAAAAAATGAAGTGTTGTGATCCTGTTTTTTGTTAGCTTCATCTGATGAATCTTTGTGAGTATATTTATAGACTTATATATTGATTTTTTATAAATACATATCAACATCTGGATTTCTGAAGTTTTTCTTATAAAAAGAATATTAAATTCTTTTTTAATTCATAATATTTTTCTTTTAATAGGTGTGCACTATTTAGCTAATTTTGGTAATTTAAATTTCTGGTCTTCTTGTTTTAATTTCATGCTTTAAATTTTCAGCTGGAGGAATTGGTAAATAGCCCCCAGATGGTTACATCGTATACTGTCGAACATACTAATTATCCTATTTGATCAACATATACTACACACAGGTATTATCATTTAACTCTGTACCCCACAGATATGTACAATCAACTATGTTACAGAAATAAATAAATATTTTTAACATCTTCCTTTTTTGTTTGTTTGTTTTAATAGAACACTTTTTCTTAAGTAATACCTTTTCTGATCTTTTATCCATGTTAGCATATCTTTCTCTTGCTTGCCTAAATGGAGGGTTACCTGGCTGAGAGCAGAATCTTCAGATTTTTGCCTCTTTGCTTCCAGATACATTGTCATCCACCAGTTAGTTCTGTGGAGGACTGTAAGAACAGCAGGATTTTTCTTTGTTGAAACAAAACTTTCCACAACAAATATATAGGTTTTACCATTCTGTTTTTAAACTAATTTTCCCAGTTGGAAAAATGCTTATTTGCTTAGTTTCATATTTAGAATCATCAGTTTATCATCTGTGCTTTGAATTTCTCTCCCATACACATCCAACATACAACATCCAACTTTCATTTTTTCTTCTGTATTCTGGAATTTTACTCAGATTCCCAAGATTAGTCTCAAAACAACATTTGATATCCTACAGAGTCAATTTTGCAATGTACAGCTTACAGTGAAATTTAAAATTAACTGAAAATATTTTCGTGTATTTGAACTTTCACTAATTTCACCTGCTTTAAAAAAATTAACTCAAGTCGTTCTCTAATTTCTTGCATTCTAACTTACTGCTTGTTTTTCATATTCTCAGAATGTTGGGCATGCAAAGCAGATACTATTTAAATTTTACCTTTGTATCCTATAAGAAATATTTTGTAAAATTTAGTTTTCCTCATTTAAGGCTGTAATTATTTTCTGTTTGATTACCATAAAGTTATCTTAGTATTTTTTCTTCCTCATGGACTCCATATTTTGCTTGCTTACTTGTTGGCTGCTGTTGATTCATCCGTTGGTGATTAATATTTTAGTTCTCTTTGTATTTGAGTACATTTATTTTTGCTTCTCCTTTGGATATTATCAAAATCTTCTCTTGCAACTCAAGTTAAGGATGTAAAGAGATTGGGAATGAGTCTTAAGAGATGAGAGCTGACTGGGAAGAAAGTTGCAGGCGAGAGTCTGCATTGTGTGCCCCCTGGCACCTGCTCCTTAGTCTTCTGAAAAGCCTTTCCTTGTCCTTGGAGCAGGAGCTGCCTGTTGCCTATCCAGGTTACCTGAGTGAGCCAGGCCTTCAGCATGCTTGTTTTCAGTTCCCCAGATCTGCAGTACTGTGGTCTTTTTCATAGTGGGGTCCCCCAGCCTGCCTGTGCCTCCAGCTCTCCTCCCCCCATCAGGGAGCATTCATGGAGACCCAGGATGATGCCTCCTTGCCCTCAGGATGTCACACTGCTGTCTCAGACAGATGATTGTAATTCATCCAGAAAGATCCTTGTATTTCACTCCCTTCCATCAGAATAAATTGGAGTTTGTGCCATGCTATGATTATTGATTTTCCTAGATTCTGCTGCTGCAGCTGCTGCTGCTAGTGCTGCTGTTTCTATTATTTTCTTGCTAATGTTGTCTTAAGAAATGTGGCTAAATTTTTTCTGATTAACCCCCCAATATTCTTCGTTCCTAAAGAGAATGCAATGATCATATTTACTTGTTTCCTCCAAATCATCAATTATCTTATTGTGCTATGAGCTCCGGTGACCCCAGAAGCTATCAAGGTATCTAAAGCCCTTTGTTAAAACTTTAATGGATCCACATGCTAGTGCTGACAAGCCCTCTCAATGCCTTGTGTCATTGCTAACAGGAGCTACCTCTGCTGATCCTCAACGTAGTAGGTACAAACAAACAAAAGGAAACAGAAGAAATAACAGGTGATAAAACATACTATGAACTGTAAGTAGAAAAATGATAAATTATATAGCAATCTAATGGTATGTTCAACAAATTTGCTTCACAACAAAGTTGTTGCTTCTGTGACTTCTGCTTTGAACACTGAAAAAATTTCTACTTTTCTCTTGGTTCTTGGCCATATTTAAGACAGCTGAGCTGTCAGACAATTTCTAGATAGCAGAAGCTTTAAACCAATTTACCTGTGTTTAAACAGAATGATATCAGATACTAAAACCACTGAGAACTGTCACTTATGTTGATTGACTTCTATTTTTAAATTATATAAAAAATAAATTTAAAATGGCACAATATTCTCTCAAAGCTCTCCTCCCCAATAAACGACAAAAGTGAACATGATAACTTGATAACCCAGTGCATGAGTGTAGAGGGTATTGACTAAGAAGTTATTAATGAGATAGAAATAAAACACATGTAGTGTAGAGGGCCAAAGTTCTTAGTGCAGAAGGCCAAACTCTGCAGTTTAGAGGACCAAAGTCCTTAATGTAGAAAGCCAAAGCCTCTAGTTTAGGGGCCCAAAACCAACCCTTTAGGAAAACACGTAGAAATGCTAAGATTAAGAAGGACCAGAAAACTTGCATAGGACTAAAGTCTTTGATGTACATAAGAGAACTGAAACACAGTAAAAAGTGATTGCTCTGGGGGCAGTTGCCCTTGGTGCCGCTAAATCTAAACGATGGGAGATTTCCAGTCAAGACAGCAGAGTAGATGGCTCCTAGTGTCACTCTCTCCCACAAATCGACCAATTTACAACTATTAAAAAGCAACAAGTGGAGGCCTGAGATTTGCACTGAAACAGGCAGAAGCCATGTGCTGTGGGACCCCAGGACTGTGCCCACCACCAAGAGAGGCAGGAGAGCCATGGGGCCCACATGCCCCAAGTCAGCCACACTGGAAAAGGCAGGTGCCATGGGACCTCCAGCCCAGGTCAGCCCCCACCACTTAGGGAGGCCCTAGAGCCACCGGGCCCTCATGCCCTGAGTCACCCATACCAGAAAAGAGAGGTACCACAGGACCTTCAGCCAGGTCAGTCCCTGCCGCTTAGAGAGGCCTGAAAGCCACTGGACCCACATGCCCCAAGTTAGTCATGCCAGAAAAGGTAGGCACTGTGGGACCTCCATCCCAGACCAGTCCCTTCCATTTAGAGAGGACTGAGAACCACTGGGCCCATATTCCCTGAGTCAGTTATGCCAGAAAAGGCAGGCACCATGGGACTTCCAGCCCATTTCAGTCCCTGCTGCTTAGAGAGGCCAAAGAGTTCCTGGGTCCACATACCCCCAGTCAGCAGCACTGGAAGAAGCAGGTGACATAGGACCCCCCAGCCCAGTCCAGTCCCCACCACACAAAGAAGTCTGAGCATTGCTGGGCCTATATGTCTCGAGTCAGCTGTGCAAAAATGGGCAGGCACTGAGGGACCCCCAGTCCAGGTCAGTCCCTGCTGCCTGAAGAGGCCTGGGAGCCAGCGGACCCACATGCCCAGAGTCAGCTGTGCCAGAACAAGCAGGTGCTGTGGGACCCACAGCCCAGGCTAGTACCCACTGCCTAGAATTGGCAGTCTCTTCAGGATCTGGGCCAGACATCAGGGTGGAACGAAGGGACTGTGATGCCCCCTGCCACAATAACTAAACACCAAATGAAAGATACCAGAAATATGAAAAATCAAGAAAGTACATTACCACCAAAGGAAAATAATAACTCTCAAGCTCTAGATCCTATAGAACAAGAAGTCTTTGAAATGACTGACAAGGAATTTAGAGCAACAATTCTAAGGAAACTAAATGAGATACAAGAAAACTCAGTTAGACAAAACAATGAAATGAGAAAAAATATACAGGACCTGAAAGAAGAAATGTGCAAAGAAATCAATGCCCTGAAAAAGAATGCAGCAGAGCTTCTGGAGCTGAAGGATTCATTCAATGAAATAAAAAGTACAACAGAGAGTCTAACCAGCAGGCTAGAACAAGCAGAAAAGAGACTTTCAGACCTTGAAGACAGCCTGTTTGAATTAACACAGAAAGACCAGAGAAAAGACAAAAGAATTTTAAAAATTAAAGAAAATCTAAGAGAGATAACAGAAAACCTTAAGTGCCCAAATGTCTGAATCATGGGTATTCCAGAAGGGGAGGAAAAAGAAAATGGTATTGGAAACATATTCAATGAAGTAATAGCAGAAAACTTCCCAGGTATGGGGAAAGTCACAGATCTTCAGATTCAAGAGGCCCAAAGATCTCCAAATGTATTCAACCAAAAAAGGTCCTCACTGACATGTGTTATAGTCAAACTTGCAAAACTCAAAGACAAAGAGAGAATCTTAAAAGCTGTAAGAGAGAAGTGGCAAGTCATCTATAAGGGAGCCTCAATCAGAATAACATCAGGCTTTCTATCAGAAACTGTAAAAGCCAGAAAAGAATGGAATGATATATTCAAAATAATAAAGGACAAAAATTGCCAGCCAAGAATACTTTACCTAGCAAGGCTATCCTTCTAGGAAATGACAGACAAATAGGATAGTTCTCAGACAAACAAAAACTGCAGGAGTTCACTACCACACGACCAGCCTTACAAGAAATTCTTAAGGAAATACTGGGTTTGGTACCTGAAAAACAACCATCACTGCCATGAATACTCAAAAGAGAAATAAACATACCAGTAAAACAAAATGCTAACAATAAAGAAAAAAATAGTTTATCTACCACCTCAAGAAACCAGCAAATACAGAAGACAAATGGAAAATTAGAAAGAAAGGAACAAAAGATACTTAAGACATCTAAACAAAAATCAATAAAATGCTAGGAAGAAATCAACACCTTTCATAATAACTCTAAATGTAAAGGGACTAAATTGCCCATTCACAAGACACAGATTGACTGAGTTAGAAAGACGGACCCAACAATATGCTGCCTTCAAGAGACTCACTTCGCCTGTAAGGACACATATAAACTAGGGGTGAAAGGATGGAGAAAGATATATCATGCAAATAGAAATGGAAAACAAGCTGGAGTAGCTATTCTTACATCAGATAAAATAGACTTTAAAGCAAATACCATAAAAGGAGATAAAGAAGGCCACTATATAATGATAAAAGGATCTATCCATCAAGAAGATGAAACAATCATAAATATATATGCACCCAATGTCAGAGCAGCCAGATTTATAAGCAAACACTGTCAGATCTAAAAAATGAGATAGACACTAAAACCATAATAGTGGGGTACCTGAACACCCCACTCTCAACATTGGACAGATGTTCTAGGCAAAAAATCATTAGGAAACACAAGATCTAAACAATACTTTAGACCAATTGACTTGGCAGGTATCTAAAAAAACATTTCTTCTAACAACTCAGAATATACATTCTTCTCATCAGCACATGGAACATTGTCCAGAATAGACCAGATGTTAGGTCACAAAGCAAGTCTCAACAAATTCATAAAAATTGGAATTATTCCAGGTATTTTTTCAGATCACAGTGGATTAAAATTAGAAATCAATAAGAAATGAAACTCTGGAAACTATAGAAACACACAGAAATTACACACCATTTTACTTAATGACATATAGGTCCATCCAAGAATAAATTAAGCAGGAAATCAAAAAATTTCTTGAAATTAATGAAAATAATGACACATCATACCAAAACCTGTGGGATACTGCAAAAGCAATACTAAGGAGGAAATTAATCGCATTAAATGCTTACTTCAGAAGAATGGAAAAATGGCAAACAAACAACCTAACACTTCACCTTAAAGATTTAGAAAAACAAGAACAATCCAAATGCAAAGTTAGTAGATGGAAAGAAATAATTAAGATCAGAGCAGAACTAAATGAAATAGAAACTCAAAAAACGATACAAAAGATCAGTGAAACAAAAAAAAAAATGATTTTTTGAAAAGATAAAATTGACAAAACTTTAGCAAGGCTAACTAAGACAGAAGAGAGAAAACCCAAATAACAAAAATTAGAAATGAAAAAGGTGATATTACAACTGATACCTCAGAAATATAAGGAATCGTTAGAGACTACTACAAACAACTAAATGCCAACAACTTTGAAAATCTGGAGGAGGGCCGAGCCCGTGGCGCACTTGGTAGAGTGCTGCGCTGGGAGCGTGGCGACGCTCCCACCGCGGGTTCGGATCCTATATGGGAATGACCGGTGCACTCACTGGCTGAGTGCTGGTCACGAAAAAATGACAAAAAAAAAAAAAAAAAAAAAAAGAAAATCTGGAGGAAACTGATAAATTTCTGGACACATACAAACTACCAAAACTGAGCCAAGAACATATAGAAAATCTGAACAGACCAATAACAATAAAAGCAATCAAAGCTGTTATCAGAAGACTCCCAACAAAGAAAACCCCAGGACCAGATGAGTTCACTGAAGAGTTCTACCAAACCTTCAAAGAGGAACTGATACCAATTTTCTACAAACTATTCCAAAAGATTGAAACAGAGGCAATTCTCCTAAACTCATTCTATGAGGCGAATGTCGCCCTGATACGTAAACCAGACAGAGATACATCAAAAAGAGAGGACTACAGGCCAATATCCTTGATGAACATAGATGCAAAAATCCTCAATAAAATACTAGCTAACAGAATATAGCAACACATACACAAAATTATACACCATGATCAAGTGGGATTCATCCCAGGGATGCAAGGTTGGTTCAACATACACAAACCAATAAATGTGATACACCATATCAATACAAGCCAAGACCAAAACCATATGATCATTTCCAAAGATGCTGAAAAGCATTTGACAAAATTCAACGTTATTTGATGATAAAGATTCTCTACAAGTTAGGTATAGATGGAAAGTATCTCATCACAATTAAAGCCATATATGATAAACTTGCTGCCAATATCATCCTAAATGGGGGAAAGCTGAAAGCTTTTCTCTTAAGAACAGGAACTAGACAAGGATGACCCCTCTCACCACTCCTATTCAACATAATGTTGGAAGTTCTAGCCAGAGCAATCAGAGAAGAGAAGGAAGTAAAGGACATCCAGATTGGAAAAGATGAAGTCAAACTGTCCCTGTTTGTGGATGATATGATTCTATATACTGAACAGCCTAGAGCCTCTACAAAAAAAGTCTTAGAGTTGATAAATGATTTCAGCAAAGTTTCAGGATACAAAATCAACACACAAAAATCAGTAGCATTTCTATTCTCCACCAGTGAACATGCGGAAAAAGAAATCAAGAAAGCTAGCCCATTTACAATAGCCACCAAAAAATAAAATACTTAGGAATAAAGTTAACCAAGAACGTAAAAAATCTCTATGGAGAGAACTAGAAACCACTGTTGAAAGAAATTAAAGAGGACAAAAGAAGATGGAAAGATATCCAATGCTCTTGGATTGGAAAAATTAACATTGTGAAAATGTCCATATCACCCAAAGTTATCTTCAAATTCAATGCAATCCCCATCAAAATTCCAATGACATTTTTCTCAGAAATGGAAAAAAGTATCCAGACATTTATATGGAATAATAAAAGACCACACATAGCCAAAGCAATCCTTTAGCCAAAAAAGTAAAGCTGGAGGCATAACACTACCTGACTTTAAGCTATATTACAAAGCTATAATAACCAAAAACAGATGCACAGATCAATGGAATAGAATAGAGAAACCAGAAATCAACCCATACACCTACAGCCAACTGATCTTTGACAAAGGCAGCAAGTGTACACACTGGGGAAGAGACTGCCTCTTCAATACATAGTACTGGGAAAACTGGATATTCATATGTAGGAGAATGAAACTAGACCTGTACCTCTCACCATATATCAAAATCAACTCAAAATGGATCAAAGAATTAAATATACATCCTGAAAAATAAAACTCCTTAAAGTAAACATAGGGAAAATACTCCAGGAAGTAGGAGTGGGTACAGACTTCATGAATATGACCCCCAAAGCATGGCAACTAAAGGAAAAGTAAAAAAATAGGATTATATCAAACTAAAAAGCTTCTGCACAGCAAAAGAAACAATCAACAGATTGAAAAGACAACCAACAGAGTGGGAGAAAATATTTGCAAAATATACATCTGACAAAGGATTAATATCCAGAATATACAAGGAAGTCCAACAGCTATACAGCAAAAAAACAAATAACCCAATTAGAAAATGGGCAAAGGAACTAAATAAGCATTTCTCAAAGGAAGATATATGAATGGCCAACAGACACATGAAAAAATGCTCAACATCACTCAGCATCTGGGATATGCAAACCAAGACCACTTTGAGATACCATCTCATTCCAGTCAGGATGTCTAATATCCAAAAGATTAAGAATGATAAATGCTGGTGAGGTTGTGGAGGAAAATGAACTCTCCTACACTGTTGGTGGGACTGCAAAATGGTGCAGCCTTTATGGAAAATGGTGTGGAGGTTCCTTAAACAATTACAGATAGATCTACCATATTCCATTGCTGGGAATATACCCAGAGGAATGGAAATCATCATGCCAAAGGGATACCTGTACTCCAATGTTTATTGAAGCACTATTTACAATAGCCAAGAGTTGGAACCGGCCCAAATATCCATCATCAGATGAGTGGATAAGGAAACTGTGGTATATCTACACAATGGAATTCATTACTGCTATAAAAAAGAATGAAATACTACCATTTGCAACAACATGGATGGACTTAGAGAAAACTATATTAAGTGAAACAAGTCAGGCACAGAAAGAGAAATAGCACATCTTCTCACTTATTTATGGGAGCTAAAAATAAATAAATATATAAACACACAAACAAATAAAGGGAGTGGGGGAAGAAAACACAACAATCACAACAATTCCTTGAATTTGTTAAGACAAGTGAACAGATATGATGTAGGTGGGGAGGGGAGAAAGGTAGGGTAGAAGAGGAATGGATAAAGGGTCATGAAAATCAACTATAATATGTATTGAGAAGTTAAAATAGAAAAAAAATAAAATAAATAAATAAAATAAATAAATGACAGGAGAGTATGTAAGCTATAATCTTTGAGGACATTCTACTAGATTAGTTAGCACCTAGGGGATGTTCCACATGTTGCCCTAAGCTGTTTCTTTTAGTTTTGGGGGGAGTTAAGCACTTTGGTGATTACCTCATTGTTTCTTTTTGTATGTCACATAGCTTAGTTTTATGACTCCTTTTGATGGTAAATTGCTTGAACTATTTTAAGTTACATCTGCTTCAATGACGATTGTCATGTAGCCAGTTTGTTTATGTTTTCGCTGTGATGGATTAACCAGCTGTTTTTCTTCTGTAACTTCCTTGTCTTTACAATAAAAACTGAAGCCTAAACTCACTCCGGGCTGTGCCTGTGCTCTCCTCTCTTGAAGGAGTTTTCCCTTGGTGCAGTCCCTTCAGTCTTTTCATTGCTCTAAAAACATGGGCTCTGAGTAATCTTTTGCATCTCTGTCACTCTGTGAGAGGTGACACCTGAGGACTTGAAGAAAAGCATTTAGTGCATTTGTTCTCTCTTCTTCACATCAGCCCTGTTAGGTCAACAAGACAAACAGAATAAAAGATGCTGAGCCAATCATTTTCAAGTAAGGGAGTTTACTCCAGCAAACCTTGAGGGGAAACTGAAAGATCAGTGTTCCACCCTCGTACAGACTAGCAGAGGCTTTATAGGGTTTGTCTGGGGGGGGGGGGTTGGGCAACTATTCTGAGCATTCAGTATTCTGTAATGGCTTTGCTTTCTTTTTTTTTTTTGTACAAGATGTTCTTATTGAAATGCTCCAGCCTTGAGGGAAAGGCAGGGATAGGGAGATAGAGTGAGGGAGTAATCGACACAGCTGTGCTTGTGTTAAGCTGACTGTGGGCCTAATAAGCCCATTTTAAGTTGTCAAAGAATATCCAGCCTCTCAAACTCAACAGCCAACTGGGGAAGACCCAAATTTTTTACTAAAAGCCAACACTCTCATAAGATCAACTCCTAAATTAAAAAATTAAACAAAACAAAATAGTTCCTTTTTTCATGGAGAAAAAAATGTTTCCACTTTAAAAATATTTGTTTTACTAAATGAAATGGTTTACTTGACTGCCATGCACTGCTGCAACTTTGCCTAATCATATTTATTTTATTCTGCGGTTCCAGAGATGTTCCCTAGAGTTACACTAAGGAATATATATACTAGTCATTAAAGAGAACTGAGAAATGGCTTTTTCTCCAAGCTCATAATAACAACATGAGAAATGATACCCTGAACACTTGTCCCTAAGAAGTAAATAAAATCTAGTTTTAGGCACTATACATTTGTTACATGTTGACTGATTTTTAGCTTAAATAAATAAGTAAAACAGAAATCAAGTCTTCAAAGCAGAAATATCATGCTCCAAACTCTGACATTTTTAAATGATTTAATAAGGACTAAAATGATTTTATATACTATTTACTTAGTACTCAGGCAGCTTCCCTCCAACCCCCCACAAAACTGTAAAAAACAGGCATATCCAGAAAGAGCACATGAATGAATTTATTCTGAGCACTTAAAACCAAAGCTAAAAGAAAATAATTTGATCATGAATCATCACATGACACCTGTCAGAAATGACCCACAGTCTACTTGGTATGTGCCAGTATTCCCTTCATATCTCTTAGAATTACGTCTACAATCTCATCTGGCCTATTCTACTCACCCGGAAGCTAACCTGTTCTCATGCCCTGGTGCATCATAGACATAATAGGTATTTGGTTTCTTAGCCACTGCTACCTTTATTGATGTTAATGTATTAGTTGTCACATTTGCCTTTGCTGGTTTTCAAATATCCCTGTTGAGGGTCTTATTAAATGTCACAAAATTGCCCTTAGAATAATTGTTACATGTTATTGTTTTTCTGATAATAAAAGCTAGCATTTATAGATCGGTCTTCTAAGCTTCTTACATGATGCAACATTTCATCCTCGTGCACCCTATGAGACATATGCTAGCATTATCACTGCTCATTTGTACAGATATGAAAATTGATTCTTCAGAGTAATTTGCCTGTGGTCATTCAGCCAGTGTGTGATTGAGCCAGGCTGTGTAACCGTGGCACTCAAGCCCCTAGCCACTGAAATGCCTGCTTCTTGGACACCCAAGAGATTATGAGGACCTCAGAGTACAAAGGAAAGAAGGAGTTTTTCCAGTGCTGGTATGCATACAGAGCAGTAATTATTTCAATTTTACATAGAAATTTATATATTTCACTCATTTTTATGTCATCAAAACAGGAACTAAAATTGGCCACAGTATCAGCTGACTGCAGAATCATGGCAGAGTCCTAATATCCTCATCCCGTCATGGTAGAAAGAACGATCTTAGACCGGAATTCCTGTTATCCTTGGTAATTCATAGCACTGTTCATCTATCAGTGAATAACACCTCTTTTGAGTGCCTACTCTGTGGGAAGCACTCCTTTAGGTGCTGGTGTCTCTGTAGTGCAGCCGGCAGACACACAGTACTCAGTGAGCTACAGTTTAGCACACTCCAAGGAGCTCCACCTGTTGTTGACTTCTCTGCTCAGCCCCAGTGTTGGGCACTGAGTCTTTCTTGCTCATCCCTTTGCAGTCATTTACTAGAACGTGTCCCCCCATCAGGGTGGCAGGCACGATAGTGTGCCATTCATGGCTTCCTGCTTTCCTCAGCTATTAAGCACATCAGCTCTCAGGACACCTGTTCAGACCCAAGGCAGAGATATCCCCTTGCCAGTCCAACAACCACAAGCCACACTGGCCTCAGTCTCCTTTTCTATGTGTTTCACAAATGACAGTGGTTGGAACACACCCGTCCTTGGATCAGCCGCTTTGTTATACCTTTATTTTATCGTAACAGTTTTGATAGACCTCAAAGTAATTATGCTGAATGAAAATAACCAATGTCAAAAGTTACATATTGTATGATTCCATTTATATAACATTCTTAGGATAACAAAATTTAATGAAGGACAGATTAGTGGTTTCTAAGAGTTAGAGATGAGGGCAAGAGAAGTGTAAGTGTGGTTCTAAAGTGGAATCTCATAATGACTAAACAGCTTTTTTTTTTTTTTTTTTTTTTGTCTTTTTCGTGACCGGCACTCAGCCAGTGAGTGCACCGGCCATTCCTATATAGGATCCGAACCTGCGGTGGGAGCGTCGCCGCGCTCCCAGCGCTGCACTCTCCCGAGTGCGCCACTGCTCGGCCCCAGCTTTTTTTTTGAATGGTGGTTATATGAACCTACATGTGATAAAGTTGCATAGAACTGTGCACACACAGAGAAGTATCTGTAAAGCTGGTGAAATATGAATAAGCTCTTTGATTGTACTAATGTCAATTTCTTGTTTTGTTATTACACTATATTTATGAAGATGTTACAATATGGGGGAACTGATAAAGGGTACATGGGACCTACCTGTACATTTTTTCAAGTTCTGGTGAATCTATAATTATTCCAAAGTAAAAGGATAAAGAAAGCAAAGGGACAGAAAAAATTAACCATGCAATACTAATAGTAAGAAAACAAGAGTGGCTAAGGAGCTGATAAAGAAGACTGGCAAGAAAAGAGATATTAGCAGTAATAGAGTGTTATTTCAAAATGATAAAAAAGCCAGTTCATTGAAAAGAAATAACAATCCCTGTTGTTAACATCCAGCTAATAACAAAATAAAAAGATTCATGAAGCAAAAATCAAAGGAAGAAGAAGCAGATATAGACAAGTCTGCAAATATACTTGTAGATTTTTAACACTTCTCTCTCAAAAATTGATAAAACAAATAGACAATGGTTAGTAAAAATGAATATTTGTATGATAATATCAAATAAATGTAGCTAATTGATATTTATAGGAAATTACACACAAATGTGGAATTTACAGACTTTTGACAATCACATGACTTACTAACAAAGATAGACCACATAGTGGTCTATAACACAGAATCTATCTCAAGAAAGTTAAATAAAATCATAAAATATACATTCCTTGTTCATGTCAAAAAGGAGATACCTAGAAAAATCCAAAATACATAGAAATCCAACAACATTTCTGTATAACTTATGAGTGAAGGAATAACTTATAAGCAAAGCTGGAAATATTCAAAGTAAATGATAATGAAGCAAAACTTATTAAAAATTATGGAATGAGACGATCTTGCCAGTCTTCTCTGTCAGCTTCATAGATAGCCACTCCTTAGATCAATGGAAGAGATTTGAGAGCCAGAAATACATTCCTCCCCTCCCCCCCCACACATACATTGACATATGTAAAGCAAAGGAAATTCAGTGGAAAAAGGATAGTTTTTTCAGCAAATGGTGCTATACCAACTGAACATTCATATGTAAAAGGTGAATATAAACACAGACCTTATACCTGTCATGATTAAAAACTCAAAATGGATCATAGACCCAAAGGCAAAATACGAATCTATGAAACTTTTAGAAGATAACAAAGGGTTTGGCTATATATACATATATATTTTTTTTGATAGTACAACAAAACTATGATACATGAAAGAAAAAAAATAATAATTTGGACTTTATTTAAATAAAAAAATTAGTTCTGTGAAAGACAGTATTAAGAAATGAAGAAAAGACACGTACAGGGAGAAAGCATTTGCAAGAAACATCTAGTAAAGAACTAGTACACAAAATATTCAAAGTACTCTTAAAAACTAATAATAAGAAAAGGAAAAAACCCAGTTAAAAATTGGCAAAATAAGGAAAAATAAAATAAAATGTACAGGAATTGAAGAGCACATTTGTGATTATGCTTTAGTTGTTAACAAATAAGTTTGTACATTTAAGGATAAAATTCACTTCATTTCTTGAGCGAAATTTTCAACCATAACTTTTTCTTAATCCTTTCTATTTAAATTGCTTCCACTGTCAACTATATTCAACACACTAAAAATATTATTTTATTATAAGGAAATGTTTCTTCATCAGATAAATGTATTTTATAATGTCAAAAACTAATTGAAGGGAAGAAATAAAACTGTCAAAAATATCTATCTAAAAATAATTTGGCAAAATATCTAAACAAATATTTTATCAAAGAAGACATACAGATAGCATGTAAGCATCTTCTTTTATCAAAGAAGACATACAGATAGCACATAATAAAAGATGGTCTACATCGTTTGTCGTTAGAGAACTACAAATAGAAACAACAATGAGATGCCAGTACACACATATTAGAATGTCAAAACCCCAAAACACTGACACCAGATGATGGGAAGGATGTGGAGCAATGGGCAGTCTCATTAGCTGCTGTTGGGGATGCAAAATGGCACAGGCACTTCGGAAGAAAATTTGGTGATTTCTTACAAAAAACTAAACATACTTTTATCATATGATCCAGCAAGAGTTCTCCTTGGTATTTATACAAAAGAGATGAAAACTTATGTTCACACAAAAACCTCACACAAACGTTTACTCTATTGAATTTTACTGAATCTATGTATTAACTTGAGAAGAATTCACTCAAAAACAATTTGGTTTCCCAATCCATGCACATGATGCATAGCTCTACTTACTTAAATTTTCTTTGGTTTCTTTCAAAAATGTCTTATAGCTGCATGAGATCCAGCATGTGATTTATAATAATATGTAAGTATTTGGGGTTCTATTGTAAATGATACTTGAAAAGATAGATTTCTAGTTCATTTCTTTTTAAATGATTTAAAAATATATATATATTTACCGCTATGCATTAAAAGTGTATGTATTTGAAACTTGACCCCCATTTTAACAGTGTTAAGAGGGTAGGAAATCCAATTATGGTGTTTGAAACGTGGGACCTATATTGTGAGAACTGTGCTCTCATGAATAGATTTATCCATTCCTATAGTAATGGGCATTTTTCTGATAACTTTAAAAAGAGAGAAAATAAGAAGGTTAGCACTCTTGCTCAGCCCATTCTCACCATTTGTTACCCTAAGTTGCAGTAGAAAGTCACCCCATCCAGAAGAAGGCTATCACTAGACATGCTGCATCTATCACAACTTCCTGTTCCTCTTACTGCCTTTAGTCAAATTTTTATGATAATATTTCAGTGTATTTTTTCAGTTCCTCTCGTAAGCTTCTCAGGAGCTCTAATATCACTCTGTTCATTTCTCTCCCCCACAACCACCAATCAGGCAATCTAAGTTTCTCAAACGGCACTGTGAAGTTTGCCTTATTTTTCTTAATTTTACTAATTTAAAGTGGCCTTGTCTTTACTGTGATCCATACTACTGGAAACGAATGTATCTCAGATTGCCTGCCTGAGGTCAGCAATTGGAACTAAAATTATATGGTATAGAATGAGCTCAGTGGCCTCTTCGTTATTCAACCATTTTAAACATATGGACAGTTATGAAACAACACATTCGTACTGAGCTATGCTTCCCTCTGGATTTTCAATCCAAGGAACAAGAGAGGTGATGTCCAGGCAATGGCATTAGATAATCTAGTGAAATGATAGAGATAATGCCATTGTATGTCTGTATTCTCTAAGCATTTGGAACTTAGTTCTTGTAGAACGAAGAGCATATAATGACTCCAAGTGAGTAATCTGATTTCAGAAAGTTGGTACAAATTAATGGTGGGTAAATTGTTAAATTTCAGTTCATCAAATATGTAAGAAATGTATATCATCACGGATCAATTTAGTAAGTTATCTCTTATAACACTAAAAGAGAATACTAGAAGTATAAGTAGTGTAATATAAGTCGTTCATTCCAAATGCATACTTTATTGACATTTGCTTGCCATCAGAGCAGGTCTATTAATTTATTTATTTTTTTTATAGTGTTACAGATTTTCCATAGTTCAGGATATATCATCTTTGCAAAGAATGCACTTATTTAAATATAGGAAAAAAATATGAATGACTAAAAGTTTAATAATGAAAAGAAGCAATTGTCTTCCTAGACAGACTTTTCTTCCAGGATATTTAGATTTTGTTTTACAATTGCATAGATTTAAATTTCAATAGGCTGATTCAACTGCTAATAAACAAGCTTTCAAGTATGCTTATTTAAAACAAGGTTTTTACACACTTATAAGTTTTAGTAAAACAATATATTATATGAGATCATCTGAGTCCTTACAATTGTTTTCTAAAGACATTTTTGGGCTTGACAGAAATTTTAAGGCAAACTCTGGATAGCTTTAAAAGGCTAATCAATATCTAGGGAGCTTGGCATATGAGACTATGATCAAATGCTGCTAATTTTGATTTCCTGCCATACAAAATGCATATGCCTCTGATTTATTCAAGGGAATTACGGAGCAGATTTTGGAGAATACGAGATTGTGATTGATGCATCAAGGTACCAGAGCGGAATAAGGAGGCCCATCCCAGCTTTAATTACTGCACAGAAGCAGCTGTTCACCCATTGCAGGGCATGAGTGTCACGGGCATCGTTTCTGTACTCACCCCTCAGATACAGAGGTAAAGTCTCCAGTTGACAGAACACAGCTGCTTGTGGGCAATGCATCCCTAATGGCACCAGGAGCTGCCTGCTGCCATGGAAGTGTGAAGTCTGTCAGCTGCCCTCAGGCTCTCGCACAGGACAGTGACATTTATTTTATGGCAAATATATGTGAATATCTGTCCCAGGAGTCCTGCCACTGAAGAATGCCTTTCAGGAGTCATTTTCACCTATGCTCAGGTTTACTCACAGGCAGAATGAATTACATTTTGGTGGCCAGTTCCTAAATGACCTTACTCGGTGCAGCCTGGGACCTTTCTCCCCTTGAGATTATAATGATAAAGCATAGATCAAAATAACTTCTTCAAAACAATGCAAGTATTAGAAAAAAACAAACTATTTTGTTATGATATTGGTACAGGAGTGGTCTTTCCTAGGGAATATGTGTAACCATAAGGGGAGAGAAAAGGCAGATGTAGCTACTAATCATTATAAATTTTTGTAAAATGAGAGTTACCAGAAGTTGAAAACAGAAACAAGAGAAAAAGAGGAAATGTTTCCAAGGCATATGATAGAAGGAGAATTTAGTTTTCCTTATATTCAAAGACTATTACCAAGAATGTGACAATCCAAATGATATCTGAACAAACAGCATATAATACGTTGCACAAATAGCCACAAAATTTTACAGACACTCCCATAATAGGTGGAGACTATCTCCCTAATTTTTACATCTAGTCTGGTTTTGGGATTTGCTTTGACCAGTAAAATATGGTCAAGGTTGCATGATGCAAGTTCAAAGCAAGACCTCAAGAGTCTTTGGAGTGGCTCTTAAATGGCTCTAGTTATTCTTCTGCTTTGGGAACAGGGGCAATTTTTAAAGAATACTAGCCTAGTCTTCTGGAGGACCAAAGGTATGGGACTGAGTCATCCCTGTCATCCCAGATGACATTATGCCAGCCTTTGGACATGTGCTATAAGGTCTTAGTAGAACACTCAACCCCTGGCAAGCCTCCAGAGGATGAAACACTATGAAAATGACCAGCTGTTGTTTTGCATAAAAGCTGGTACAGCAAATTTACAAAGAAATGTAAATAAACAATAAAGCAATATATTAACACTTAACACCACCAATGAGTAAGGACATCCCAAAATACACATTTTAAAAAAGAGATACAATTCTTTTTCCTTAGATAGGGGAAAAAATCATTTAAGATTGGAAGGTATTTAGTGCCAGCAAGTATGTGGAAAATGGGTACACATACAATTATCTGGAGTATAAATCAGTGCAGAGTTTGTGGAATGTAATTTGGTAGTCTACCATTCTATCCTATAGAAATAATGACACAAATGTATAGAGATTTTTGTAAAGATATTCATTGCAGCATAGTAGTGAGATTAAAAAGAACCAACTCATTCCACAGAATTGGGTTTAACTGTAACTGACAACACCAAAATAATGAAAGCTTAAAGAAACATAGTGTATTTCTCCATCACATAGAAGAATTCTCGAGACCAGTGGTCCAGGACTGATAGGCAGCACCGTGATCATCAAATATGCTCCTACTTCTTCTTATCCTGCTGCCTTCACCGTGAGACTTACACCCCATGGTTCAAGGTGCATAGCACATTCACACAATAGAATGTTATTTTCCACCAATAATAGTATTAAATAATAAAGTTTATCCACCACATGGATTGTCCTGGAGATATGTTCAAGAGATATTTTTAGGTAATAAAAAATAATAGGTAGAACAATGTACACATGTGTACATGTAAATATAGAGAGATATTCATTGTTAAATCCAATATCATAAAGATTTAAACCACATTGTCCTCTAAGAGTTTTACAGTTTTAGTTTTTATCATTGATTTATTTTGTGTCAATTTTTTTATCTAAAGTGAGTTCAGTCCAACTCCATTATTATGTATGTGACTGTCTAGTTGTCCCAGCCTCATTTGTTGATGAGACTATTCTTTTTTTCCTATTTAATGATCTTGGCACCCTGTCAAGACCAACTGACCTTAGAAGTACCAGTTTCATTTTTGCACCCTCCATTCTATTGCATTGATCTGTATGCCTATCCATGTGACACTACCACACTGTTTTGAGTACTGTAGCTTTGTAGAAAGCTGTGAAATTGGGAAGTTTGTTTTCTCCTATGTCGTTTTTCTTGTTCAACATTTTTTTGGCTCTCCAGAGTCTCTTACAATGTCATATGAATTTTAAAATTGAATTTTCCATTTCTCCAAAAAAAAGGGATGCTGAGCTTTTGATAGAAATTATATTTGAACTGCAATGACTTTGGGAAATATTGCCATCTTAGCAACATTAAGTTTTCCCTTCCGTGAACACAGGATGCCTTCCCATTTAGTTAGCTCTTTTCAAATTTCTTTCAGTAGTATTTTTTAGTTTTCAGTGTTCAAGTCTTGCACTGCTTTAGATAAATTTATTTCTAAGTATTTTGTTCTTTTGATGTGATTATACACTCAATCATTCTCTAATTTCCCTTTCACATTATTCAAAAATAGCAAACTTTAAACATTGTTACCAATGAGATAGAAAAGGAAGCTCAGAAGTGGTTAGAGTTTTTAACTCTTATGTTATATAACAAAATTTTTTATTTGCTTTCAGTGATTTTCTGCATTTTTCATATAAAAATTTCAAAGCAAGAAATTTCACACATATAAACTCTACTGACATAAACATGCCTCTAGATGACTGTCAAGGATTTCTACATCGTTGTACCTTAATTAATTCCCAAGCCCACATCTGCTTTGCTGCTTTCTTTCAACAAACCTCAGAAATCCAGTCAGCTTTCCTTTTCCTTAGTAGTTACAACCACAGATTCAATACACCGGGGTCTGTCTCTTCTCACACCTCTCCACAAAATTAGCTTTTGATTACAATGCTTCAGACAGGCAGTTAAAATTTCTTAAATCCTTACTATACATGAGTTGGCGTTTTTTCAGACTATTGTAGTTCATAGGTTGGTGGCAGGAAATTAAAGGCAGGATCTATAACTCCTAGGGACACCCTTGAAATAACTCAAGCACTCTTCTAAGGAGGAAACAGTTAATGAAAAGCCTTTGACCTCATATCACTACCGGTAATAATATGAAATAGAATCAGGAAGCAATTCACGTTTTATGCTGTTGCTTTTCCTCCTCTCCCTTTTCACAGTTACTTCTTCCTTGTTTCTCTAGTGATAAAGTGTGGTTTTCAGGGTTAATCGTTTGAGACATCTTTAGTCACCTAAGAGAAGCCACATTTTCCTATTTTAGGTAGGGTTCTAGTTTTTGTTTTAACCTGATTCTACTTTTCCCTTCATTCTTTCCAAAAGTCACCTTTTCCTTTTGAGAGTTTTTTTTTTATTTACTGCCAGGCTTACTATTACAAAAAAATTGATTTTAATATAATATATATATGTGTATATATGCATGTGTATACATATAAATATATATATAAATATATATACACATATATATACACACACATATATAATAACTTAAGGGATTTTATTTTCTTTTTCTTTAAAAAAATCTTTAGATGTTTACTCTGCTGTCCACCATGCAGAGGGAAAGTAGCCAGAAACAACTGAACTAGATTTGTTTGTGGGTTTGGGAGAGAGTTTGGAGCTAGCAATAAATGACTGGAAGTTATTCCAGCAGTAAGGTGAGAAACAAAGAACTTCTCTGGCTACCCAGAACAATCGATATTCTCGTAGGGTAAGAATTTTTTATTTGCACAATTCACTAATTTTTTATTGCTGTGGTTCAGTAGTATGTGTGTGTATGAATGTATAGGAAGAGTAAAAGGCAGTATATTTGGCTTTCAAAAATATAAAATGTATCACTAGTAATCACCTTAAACATTTGTAAGTTAAGTGTTCTCTTTATAAAGTCCTGTCTTCTCAAAGAATTCTCTTAAGGAAGGATTTATTATGAGCTCCACTCTCTGTCCATCTCCCTGCAAATGGTCTGCCTTGAATCAGCTATTCACGTTCTCTCATCCAGATCTTATGTCTTAGAAGTTTCTATCTAGTTTCATTTTGGTTCAGAGATTTTTAAATTATACCTTTTTTTGTGAAACTGAGGTTGGTTTTAAAACAGGATTTCTGAAGTACAGAAAAAGATTTGCCTGTGATAGAAAGTTCAAATGAATTGTTGCTCAATTAGGAATACCAAGTACAAAACAGTCAAAGTGTTCCTTTATAATTCTGTGGCTTGGTTAGCAAGGAACAGAAGGAAACCTTGAGTGTTTTTGCAGTAGTGTGGGAGAGCCTAACCATGCTGTGAGGTTCACCTCTAGCCCTTGCCATGGCACCTGATGTATCCAGCAAAGCGGAGAAACATTAGCGGTTCCTTTCGGGTTCATTGGATACTCACTCACTATAGTCAATCTGCAGCGTTCAAATAAGGTTGCTATACTCAGTAAACAGAGACAGTGCAGCAGAGAATTCAGAACTGACCGGGAGCTTCAAATGTATAAATTCTAATTTTTTAAAT
The DNA here is from genome assembly GCF_027409185.1 of Cynocephalus volans. Classification (NCBI taxonomy): domain Eukaryota; kingdom Metazoa; phylum Chordata; class Mammalia; order Dermoptera; family Cynocephalidae; genus Cynocephalus; species Cynocephalus volans. The sequence continues at coordinate 9,573,526 of NC_084474.1, forward strand.
TAGGAAGGAAATATCTGTGATGTTTCCTTAATGAGGCTGTGCTCATTTAGTTTCAGCTGCTTGCTCCCTGCTGGGTGATAGGTCTTCCTTACTGCTACTAAGGGTTCCTTTCGCATTTCTAGGCAGATTAAGTTAGTCAACCAGGAAACAAAAGGAGAAATATAGGAAAAGACAAATAGCCAGAAACGTAAGTCTTTCCTGGTAAGATGATTTTCGGTGTAGCAAAATTCATGTGTTTTGTGTTGGAGAATTTTGGAAAAAGGAAAGAGTATTTAGAATAACTATTGGGCAAATGAGAGAAACAGAGAGAAAGAGAGTGAAAGAGTCAAAAAGAGGAAATTTTAGAGATTTCATGATCTCTTCTAGCCTTCTAGCAATCTCTGGGAGAGACACTGTCAGAATGTGTGAACTGTTTAAAACTATTTCCCCAGATAATTCTGATTTTCCTCCTTCATCCTTAACTCCCTTAATCTTAACCAACTTTTCCACCCGATAAGGAAATAAATGGCAGCAAAATTTTTGAGTGATCTGTCCAAACGGCAATTCAGTTTCATGCTTTTTCTTTCACAATACTTTACCTTATGACATGTTACCCTATGTAAAAAAGGGAGAGAGAGAGATGCATTAAAAATATTTTCATACAACAATGGACATCTTATGCTGTCCTGACAAAATGATACCATTAGATAAATTTGAGACATCATGGTTCTGAGAAATAACCGTAAATAATGAAATTAGAACAAAAAGACTAACAAAAATCATGGAAATCATAAGGAAAAAAACTGCATTGCCTAAGTACCCCTAAAGAAAATAAAAAATAGTACTTTCATTTTACCATATTTTTCACAGTAGAGGTTGAACAGAAAAAGAGGAAAAAATTCTAATAGTGCAATAACATTTGTAGTAGTGGAAAGACTTGATGGTTCTTCTCTTAATGCAGGCTGTGTTTTTGTTTCATTCATTAACATATGCTTTCAGGGGATAAAAGAAACAAACAAAAATAAAATAAAACAAAACAAACAACAATATCTGAACCATTTCTAGGTAATGAGGTTCTATGTGAAAAAACATATGTCTCAGTCATTTTATGACCCATTCTATTATTAGACATTGGAAACATTCCACCGTGATAGACTTTCTTATTTCACTTCTATAAAACTGTAGGCAATATTCCTAAGTGGTTTGTTTTGTTCATGCCAAGGTTTTTGTCATATATACAGTGACAAAAATAAATTATAGTAACAAACAATAACATGTGGTTTGGTCTCTTTACTCCCTTTGAACATATTACTGGATCAGTTATTGGATACAGCATCATGTTGTACCTACATTGTATGTCTTTGTACATATACTAAGTGACAGAATCAAATATATTTATATCACGTAGCTAAGAAAAGCCATGTAATGTTGGAAGGTGAGGGAATACTTGTAATTCTCTAATACAGTTTTACATATTATGAAACAGACACAAAATGATAAAAAAAAAAAACTTGTTCAAAAATAATATTCCTCTCCTCTGGTAGAATAGAAAATAAATGGAATTATTTTGAGTTCCACTATAGTAACTCTTATTTCTAATAGACTATGTATGGATTTGAATTCTTGCCAATTATGCCAGTTCCAGAAGTCAGGTGGTTCACTTGAGTGGACAGAACACTGTGTGTCTCTTGGTTCCCTTGTGGTTTTTAGCATTCATCTGTTCTCAACCAAGACTGTACCTATGGCCCTTGCCTATGACCTGCATGCAAAATTTAATATCCTTAAATTAACCTATAAAAATATTTACTTTATCTGTAAAATGAGAGGTCTGGACTAGATTATTTATAAAATTCTTTATAGATCTACACGTCTATAAATTTATGTTTCCCATTTATTCAGGAAGAGGCTTCTTCCCTTCCCTAATTTGGTATTTAGATTCCTTAACTCAAGCAAAATGATTAAAACAAGCAGTATCAAATCCATTACACAGATAGAAAATGATATTATTTCTAAAGCGAAGGAAATTTTTGAGCCACATATTTTAGGTTAATAACAGTGAGCATACATATTTATACATTCATGTAATCATTTATTCATGCAACAATTATTTATTACTTATCCAACACATACCACTGACTGTATTTGATGTTAGGGTTCCCAAATGAACATGAATTTTGGGCATGTGGCCAACTGTTAATGTCCACAATAGAAAAGGCCAATTAGTGTAATTATTAAATCCTCATTATTATCATGAAGCTATTAAAAGCACTTATTTAAAGTTCAAAATCTGACCATAACTATTGGAGGATGAAGCGGGGAGATGGTCTGGTACGTACTGGGGATGAGGTTTCCCTGTCTGCACAACAAAGTACATCACGGAGTTTCTTACTCCTTGTCTTCCCAGAGGCACACCCTGGAGGTGTAGGTCACAGGGACTTGCTTTCAGTTCCTGGAAATCCTACCTTATCTTTTGTGAGTTGGCCTAGTTAGTTAAACCCTCACCTTCTCCTTCAGCAAAGTGGATATGGTTAGAAGAATCAGCCTCTGATGCCTAACATTTTCCAGAACAGACAGAAAGGTTAAAAAAGGACATTAACGGTCATCCAAAATAATACTTAATTTTATCCATACTGACAATTCTGCATTACAGTCAGGGAGATGAAAAAGTCAGCTCGTGATTTCATAACTAGATTCTTTATGTTCTTTTAAATTACAACTGTTCTGAAACCCTTACATCAAACATATTCTATATTAATGCTGAATATTTTCAGATTGCTTTAGTCATTTTTAAACTAAAACACTAGCTCTTTACTCACGTTATTCAAATTATTTTTAACATACTGTGGTTTAAATATTTGCTAAATTGTAAGCAATGGATAAGAAAAATGTCTTAAAATAAATAAACTCAAGTTCTAGGTTCTCACTAATGTATAGCATAAGATTTAATAGAGTTCCAGAAATTTTTCAAGCATACGTACAGTCCTGATCACTAATAGCCTTAAAGCAAATAATCTGACTTCAAACAAACACCAAACCCTGATTCCAAAGGGAAAGTCAAATACAATTTTCTAATTATGTTTCACTACCATGAGCATTATTTATTCTTCTTTCCTGCTATATATGCAATCCACTCTGGATTTTATATAGCAATGAGTGGTGAGAGAGATACTGACATATTTAAATCCAAACGTTGATGATTCAAAGAATATTCATATTTGAATTTGGAGTGTCAGATGCACAGTAAATTTCCATTCATTATGAGGAACAATGACAATAGACACAAAAACCACATGCTAATTATTTGGGTTTTTAAATATTTTTACTCCATTTACATTGTTAACAACTAAAACCACCCTTTTTTTTTTTTTCTGACTGGTAAGGGGATCACAACCCTCGGCGCAGTGTGGTCTGCACCACGCTCAGCCAGTGAGTGCACCGGCCATCCCTATGTAGGATCTGAACCTGCAGCCTCGGTGCTACCAGCGCCCGCACTCTCCTGAGTGAGCCACGGGGCCGGCCCTAAAACCACTCTTAATGCTCTTCTGTCATGTGTATACATCATTCCCTTAGTATTGGTTTTCCAGTTGCATTGTTGACCTTACATTTCCACCTTTTCCTGTTCTGCTTTTTTAGAAAGATGGGAACTTTAATATAGTTCTGCATGTATAACTTTCTAAACAAGTAGTATCTATCTTGAAAAGTTGATGTTTAGTAACCCAAAAAAACTTGCTTGAGTTTTGTTAAAAACCAAATCATTTAAAGTTTTTCATAGAGATGTTCTTTACCAATACTTGTATTGATTGTTTCTAATAAACTGCATTGCTCAATTCGTGGACAGTCTTCCTCAATAGCCCAGTCTATTACATTAGTTCTTAGGAAAACACATTACTACATGATTATTTTTAGCAACTGCACTGGTTATGTCTATAATGAGACCTGGACACTCCTATTCGCAGAACTTGGGAGAGAACTGTTGTGTCATGAGCTCTAAAGCATAAAGAGCTTGAGTTCCAACTCATTTTATTTTTTTCCTGAAGTGCAAAGGTGAGGAAGCTAGTTTTATCCCCCTGGTATTGCACTTGGCTTTGACTAGTGATCTGGTAAAGCTGTGAATGGGATCACTCCACGGGTCTTTTCTCTCTGCCTGTAGGAACCTGACCCCTCATCCCCTTATCCTCAGGGTAATAGTTGTCCTTGATGGCAACCATTGTTTTAGTTAACAATCTTAAATATTTAAAACGTTTTAAAACTTTTAGAAAATAAGTTATCCCTTTTCTAACATTAATCATTTTAGGGCTGTGGTCAGATATCTCAGATTTCACCAGAGTTTTTATCTAATCCTATCTCAAAAAATAATTATATTTCCCTTAATCATCTTAGCTGTCTGTCTTTGGCTTGCTAGAAATATATATAGAACTTTTTCCAATCTTAGACATGTTAGGTTTCATACACAAAATAACGATTTCCCTTTTGCTTGTAGTGATGTCCTATTTGATGTCTGCTATAGTTTGAATATCCCCTCTAAAACTCATATTGAAATTTAACTGCCAATATAACGGTATTGGGAGGTGAGACCTTTAAGAGGCAATTAGGTCATGAAGGCTCTGTCCTTGTGAATGAATCAATGACAGTCTCACTGGAGTGGGCTCCTGAAAAAATGAATGTTTGGCTCCCATTTTCTCTTTGTCTTGCATGCTTCCTCATCATGTGGTGCCTTCTGCCATTGAATGACTCTTGCCAGATGGTGGCACCATGCTCTTGTACTTCCCAGACTCCAGAACCATGAACCAAATAAACTTCTGCTCTCTATAATGTGCCCAGTCTGTGATATTCTGTTACAGCAGCAGAAAATAGACTATGTCCTTGGATGTTTTGCTTTGACTGGTTGTACTAGCATTATGAGTTAATACATTAAGTCGTTGGGGTAAAATTTTAGCATTTATCATATGCAACTACAGTTTAAAGTCAGCAGTCTTTTCATTTTTATATCCACAGTTCCAGATACAAAGAAGGATCTTGCTGAAAATTTTTTAATTAGCTATATGCAATGGCTTACTTTTCAGTTACATATATAGTTTAAATATAAAGTTCTTTTTAAAAAAATTGAATATATATACATATGAGAAGTATTATTGTTCCAGAAATGACCTACATATATATAGTTATTTTTATTTATCCAAAATACTATATCTCTCATATTATTCAAGCTTCATAAAGCACTATAAGGAAGGAAGAGAAGATATATGAATTTTACATTTATCTCTCATATGTAATTCTTTCCTTACCCATTTTGGCTGGATCCTTTTTAATTTCCTTATGATAAAATAATTTAGTGCCTTTCACAAAAAATTTATCTACACAAGCTTAACATTTTACTTTATGAGTATTAAAGATTTGGGGGGAGGAGTGATTATTAACATTGCAGAGTTCACAGAACTTTTGTTTAAAAGCCTTAATATTTATATTCATTTTTGCAAGACTGAGGGAGTCCTGCCAACCTTAGACGGTTTAGCCCTCTCTTTTACCAACATACCAAAAAAACCCAAAACTCTTGACTCTCATTTCTTTCCTACTGAGTTCACACATATACCCTAAAATGAATTGCTGCCCCCTGAACCATGCAGAACAATTCTTCCCAGATCGATATATTCTACCCCTAAATTTTCATACTCCTAGATATCATAATAGTCAGTATACAAAAGCTCTCTCCCTCAGAAGATAACAGCATTTTATGCAGCAAGAAAAACAGCTAAAGCCGTATGTTACAAACATTTCATGCAGGTTTATGCAGAAAGCTACTTCCGGAGTGAGATGAGCAAGTAAAAACGGCCACTGGAGTGGCCACGTGTGGGGTCAGGTTCGGGTAAAATACCTGAGGAACATTAGGCCAGCGTGTCCTTCATGCTCTCCTGAGCCACTACGGTCCTGTTGTCCCCCTTGTGCTTGCTATTTAATTATACAATTATTAATGGATCAATGGGCTGTTTTAATTTTATACACTGTAGAACTGGACACACATTCTATTGCACTAAACTTTTCGATAACTTATTCCCAGATTTACATATCATTGTAATGCAAACTTCTATATGCCAAATAAACTGAATGTTCCTGATTCCATAAATAAGCAGATTTTCCCTTGCTCTGTCCTTAATACAGATGGAGACCCGCTGACAGCTGTCTCCTGTATGCTAATACTTTGTACCTAAGGATAGTTAACAGGGCAAAATTCAATCTTTCTTAGGCTCTGTGAAGTAATCCTAAATATTTTACCTTATCCTTGTGTTTTACAAAAGTCATTCACGCATATCTCATTTCTCTAATTCATAAATCACTTCTATTTTTTGAAAGGTGTAATAATGTAGCCAGTAAAACTGTGTTAGAATGGTAGGCAGAATTGGAAGTGATAGGTTGAAGGATGGGAGAATCTAGGGCACCAAATCCTACGCCTCACTGAATAATCTTCTCTGTGCCATCAAGTTCTTCACTAGCCTAACATTAAGTTATTCTTTTTCGAATGTTTTAGAGAAATGCATGTCACAAAACATTCAAAGTGGGAAGATAAATAGGGCTTTATACTCATTAAGCAGTGTAATGATATTAGGCTCATTGAGGTACAGTAAATAAAGTGTAACTATTATATAGCATATATGCACTGTAGATTATTCACTTATAGTTTTTACCAAGCTAAGGAATTACATAACCTTTACAGCTATATCTAGCAGAACAGCTAATCTACGTTGTTTTGGGGTTGCCACATTAATTAGACTGAATACTGCTTGGTTGAACACAAGAAATATGTATGTATGTCATATTGTTTACAATACCTTGCATAGTTTTGGATGTGAATTAAATAATAATTTTGAATAAATGTGAATAAACATAAGTATGTTTAATGCAACTAATTATCTTTCTTATTTTACCAATGTCTGTTGTTCTCTATAAACATTTTACACAGATTTATATTTATGTATACATGTACATGAATTAAATACCTATAATAAATTAATGTTCATATATAAATTGTATGTGTACACATATATGCATGTATATGTGTATATAATTTGTATGTGTGTACATATGTCTGACATATATATTTACTATATACATATATGAGTTATTTCAAAAAGTTTGTGAAAAAATAGAATTGAAAGGTAATGTGAATTTTTCCACAAGCTTTCTGAAGTTTTTCCACAGACTTTTTGAAGTACCCTATTGTGTGTGTATATATATTTATACACATATACAGTCAAGTGTCACTTAGCAACAGGGATATATTCTTAGGAATGCGTCATTAGGCAATTTCATCATTATGCGAACATCATGGAGTGTGCTTACACAAACCTAGACGATATAGCCTACTTCACACATAGGCTATATGGGATAGCCTATTGCTCCTCGGCTACAAACCTGTACAGCATGTTACTGTACTGAATACCACAGGCAATTGTAACACAATGGTAAGTATTTGTGCATCTAAACATATCGAACACTGAAAAGGTACAGTAAAAATACGGTATAAAAGATACAAAATAATATACCTGTACAGGGCACTTACCATAAATAGAGCTTGCAGGACTGGCAGTTGCTCTGGGTGAGTCAGTGAGTGAGTAGTGAGGGAATGTGAAGGCCTAGGACATTGCCCCACTGTAGACTTTATAAACACACTTAGGCTACATCATGTTTATAATAAAAATATTTCTTCAATTATAAATTAACCTTAGCTTACTGCAACATTTTTACTTTATAAACATTTTAATTTTTCTTAACTGTTTGCTCTTCTGTGATAACACTGTATTAGTCTGTTTCTCTTGCTTATAACAAAATACTTGAAACTGGGTGATTTATAAAATTTATTTCTTATGGCATCTGAGGCTGGGAAGTCCAAAGTCCAAAAACACATCTAGTGATGGTGACAGTGACCGAAGAGTCTCACATTGCAAGATGATGGAAGCAGAGAGAGACTAATTTCTCATGCACTCTCTTTTTTAAAGCCCTCAGAACCATGCCTCTGACCACCATTTTTAATTGATTCCCTACTGCACGGACCTACAACCCAATCACCTCTTCAAGGCTCCACCTTTCAATTACCATAATAGGATTTCCCACCCTCTTAACATTGTCACAGTGGTGGTCATGTTCTACGGGGGGCACTCAAACCAAGGCAAACACTTAGCTTAAAACACAAATACATTGTACAGCTATAAAAAAAATATTTTCTTTCTTTTTATTCTTATTTTACTTTTTAAACTTTTTTGTTAGAAACAAATCAAAAACAAACACATAGACCTACACAGGGTCAGGGTCGTCAATATCGTTGTTTTCCACCTCCTCATCTGGGCCCATTGAAAGGTCTTCAGGGGCAATAACATGCATGGAGCTGTCATCTGCTGTGACAACAATGCCTTCATCTAAATACTTTCAGAAGGACGTGCCTGAGGCTCATCTTGAGAAGGTGTCACTCTTTTCAGAAATATGTCTGTGGTGGTGGTTTGCTTTTTTTTTTTCTTTTTTTTTTTCCTCATCATAGGTTTGCTTGTAAGCAGATAATGTATCATGAACATTTATTTCTCTAAATTAATGAAAACTTTGGGTGCTGGATTTCATGCATTCAAATGTTTTAAGGAGCTTGTGGAGGACTATCTTCTCCTAAAAGCTTCACTGTGAATTTTCTTGGGGGTTTTCATCTTTTTCTCCTGCAGTTTTCTTTTTTATTGCCCCTCTTCAGTTTTGTATTCCTGTGCCAGTTTCAACATCTCATTAGTCAATTCTTCAGGAACCATCCCTAGGAGCTCCTCAATGTCATCCTTATTCTCACCGAGGTTAAAGTTGTTTGTCATCTCAACCACAGTCTTATTGATTTTTGAAATCTCTTCATCCTTGAAAAATTCTTTAAAGGCGTGGACAAATCTCTTAAGTGTTTTCTTCCAGATACCATTCATACACTCCCCAAGCCCAACAAAGTTTCCTGATGCACTCATAGATGTTGTAATCCTTCCAGAATTGCACCAGTGTCTTCTCAATGTCCTCCTCAGTTGCAGCAACAGCCTGGGTAAATGTCCTCTTCAGGCAGTAGGACTTTTTGATCCATTATTTGGATGGAAGAGGTGGTGTTTGAAGGGAGAAACAACATTTTGATATTGGCATTAAGATCACCACTAAAAGAAGGATGTTCACGAGCATTATCAGCAACAAGCAAAATCTTGAAAGATATGTTATTCTCCAATCAGTACTCTTCTATTTTGCTGCTTAGCAAATCAGAAAAGCATCTTGAAAAAGGAGCTGGATCACCCATGACTTCTTTACTGCTCCTGTAGTGCACTGATAGTGTGTGCTTATTGATGTGGTGTAAGGCAGGGAGTTCTCACTGTGCTGGGTCACAAAGGGTTTCAATTTGTAGCCTGCCACATTGCCCCAAGCAAAACTGTTATCTTGTCTTTAAAAGCCTTGAAGCCTCGCATTGACTTGTTATCCTTATGAATGAAAGTCCTTTTAACATCTCTTTCCAGAATAAGGAGGTGTAGAGCTAGTTCTAGATCTCATGTTCCCCTCAAGCCCATTGTGGAGACTGGGCCACAAACCCTTCACACACGGTTCTATGAGCTAGGCAATAGGAAAATGTCCTTGGAGCTGTGGGTGAAGAAATAATAGGCTTTATTCAGAGCTGGGAGCATTCTACCTAATATGGCTTCCCGGAGTGTCTTCTAGAAGCTTCACGCACCTGCATCATTAGTCCTTTTTACTCAAGTCCATAATCCAGAAAAACACCCAGATGCACATGTGCAATCACAAGGAACACCTGTGTGCATGCCCATAGCCACTTCAGACGCTTGGCAAGACTCTGAACATCCAAGGGGCCCTGACCATTTTTTTTTTTCTATATTTTCCCAACAATTTACCCCTTCAGGATCCCTTGTCATACAATCTACACATTCAGAATTTTCCACGATGTTCTCTTAGCGAGGATAAATGACCCTTACATGCATATAACCTACTGTCTGTTCAATATGCCTTAAGGCTTGTCCTGTAATTCTGTCCTTTCAACTATTAGCTGCACATGTCTGGTAATTTGTCATCATTGGTGTGATTTTCCATGGGAATCCTCTAGTCATACTGATGGGAAGTTCAGTGCATATTCAGTAGGCTGACACATTGATCACATGAATGTGTGTATGTACCCAGTCAACTCTGGTACGGTGTCTGCAGCCAGAATGCTATGGGTGAAAAGACAGAAGGGTTATTGGTACCAATAGGGGAAGTTCTTGCCCCTTGGTAAGATACATGGCAGTTTGCCATCCTGAGAAAGGATGGTTGCAGGAATAGGTATCTTACCCAGTTTATGATACCATACTTTATCCACTAACACTGTTGGATCTGTAGGTTCTACATTTAACAGTACAGGGGAACTCATAATTGGCCATAATGATAATACAAATGTGCCCTTTGGAATAGAGTGCTTATCTGTTCCAGGCCATGCTACCTTTACTTGAGAGGGCCAGGTACTTGTCACCCAAGGTGAAACTTGCAAGTCTTCTTCTAATCGTTTCCCTCAAGGCCCTATTAGACCTATCCAGCATATATGAGGGGCTCCTATTCTCCAATGTTCGGGCCAATAGGAGAATGTTTCCATTCTTGCCATATCCTGGCTTCAAAAGCTTATGTTTAGTAGTGACTTGCAGTTGTATAGGTGCTGCAGCCCTATGCAACAGAGCTTCCACTGGAGAGGGCCTGCCCTTGTGGGGTCTTTCATTTAGAATCCTGACTGTGGGCCATAACCACCATGTCCACCCCTTCAGGGATGAGGGTTGGGCAGATAGCCTTAGTCCTTTTCTTAAAAAGACCATTGTACCATTCAATCATTCCCACTGCTTGGGGATGATATGGCACATGTAAATTCCACTGAATAGACAACTAGGAGGCCCACCTCTGAACTCCATGTCCAGTAAAGTGGGTTCCATTATCACTCTCTGTAACTACAAGCTGACCATACATGGCCATAAGGCTATTCAATGCCTTCACAGTGTTTACCTGGTCTGGAGCCTTAAAAGGCCAAACAGAAGACCAGTAGCCTTATCAACAGTAGTGAAGAGGTATCTGAAATTCTCTGACTCTGGCAGTGGTCCAACAAAAATCCACTTGCCATCAAGTCAGGGGCACCCTTCCTCCAGTTATTTGCCCGTCTGTATGGGGCACCCATGGGGGGTGTGGACTCTCTTGAGCACACGCTGGACAAGCATGACAGGCATTCACTACATCTTCCCATTTTATAGGCAAGGCCCATCTTTGAGCCACCATCCACATGGTTTTGCTGCCAGCATGCTACATTCGTCAATGTAACCACTGGACTACATCAGTAGTTGGTGCTCTCTCCAGCCATCTTACCTTAGCCAAGGCATAAGCTTTATCATTTCCTGGACTGGCTAAGGGGAAATGTCCTATGACATGGAAAAGAGTTACTTGTTTCTCATGCCCTAATTCACATAACTCTTGCCACATGGCTTGTCCCCACAGTGGTTGGTGGCCTACCATCCACTGTTGATATTTCTAAGTAGAGATTCAAAGGGTTAAACCTTGGTACACAGCCCAGCAGTCAGTATAGATGGTTAATGGTCCATGCTCATTTTTTATCACCACCCATACTGCTCTCAATTCAGCCCATTGAATACTTTGCCCTGTGCCATTTTCATACCACATACTATCTGTTACGGGCTGGACAGCAACAGCTGTCCACGATGCTGAAAGGTCCCATGCTAAAGCCATCTGTATACCAAGCTTGCTCTATGATAGGTCCCTGTCCCTCATGGAAAGGTGTAGCCTCAACCTCCATGGATAATGGTTGTGTCAAAGTTTCCTCCACAATCTCTACTGGTCCTACACAGTTTACAATTCTTTGGACAGAGGACTCGTTGACACAGTGCTTGTTTGTTCTACATATGCTCCCCATTTAGACAGAGTAGGAGTCTGAGCTACACCCATTTTAGAGTTGGTTGCCCTGTGCACAGCCAACCTAGTATGGGGTATGTCATTCTTACTAGTATTTTGGCAGTTCCTGTGATAGCTTCAGTTGCTATCAAGGCAGAATACACAGCTGCTAACTGTTTTTCTATTAGAGAATAATGCACTTCAGCACCCTTCCAGAGCTGAGACCAGAATCCTACAGGTGTTCAGAATCAGTTTTGTCTCTGCCACAAACCCCGTCCTAACCCCTCTTAGGTTATATATATGTCTAATTCAAAAGGCTTAGTGGGATCAGCCACTTGTAAAGCCTGTACTTGCTGTATTGCCCTTTTTGTGGCTTGGCAAGCCTATTCTCCTTCCTCACTCCAATCCCAGAGGGCTCCTTTCTTTGTTAATGCATACAGTGGGCATGTCATTTGGGTCTTATGGGGTACAAAAGCTCTCCAATACCCCCAAAGTCCCAAATATGTCTGTAGATGAGCTACAGTTGTGGGTAGAGGGTATGCCTATATCTTGTCTATAACAGCTTCTGGGATGACTCTCGTCTTACCTGACCAGACCACTCTTAAGAATTTGGCTGACAGCCCAGGTCCTTGCACTTTGGCTGCATTCACAGCCTACTCACATTGTTCCAGATGACTTAGCAGCATTGGAGCTGCCTGGGTTAAATCTGCAAGAAAATCAGAGGTTAGTAACGCATCGTCAATGTAGTAAAACATTGTAACTATGCTGGGCCTAGTCCACCACTTGGCTAGGTCCACAGCCACCAAACTATGACAGATGGTTGGGCTATGCAGATAACCTTGGGGCAATACTTAAAAGGTCTATTGCCTCCCTTCCCAGGTGAAAGCAAACTGATCTTGGTTATCAGCCAAGAGTAGAGTAGAGAAAAAAGCATTTTTAATGTCCAGTACATAATGATAAGTTCCCAGCTGAGTCATCAGCTGATCCATCAAGTCATGAAATGAAGGCATAGCTGCATGCAAAGGAGGCACTACTTGTTTAGTTCTCAGTAGTCTACAGTCATTCTCCAGGTACCATCAGGTTTTTTCACTGGTCATACTGGAGCATTACAAGGGCTATGAGCTGGACAAATAATACCAACTTTTTCTAATATAGCACTATCTTTCCAATATAGTGGCACCTATCTCTGCATGTCCTCCTGGTAGGCGATACTGCTTTATATTAACTACGTGTCTTGGCTTGGGTAACAATTGTGGGTCAGGTTTAGCACATCCTCATAACACAGGCTTTACTGCCCATATTCACAGCCCAAACTCTCCATCTGTTGTTTGCAGGTGCAAACCATAAAGTACATCCATACCCAACGTGTATTCAGCTACTGGGGATATATATACAGTATATATATATACAGCTACTGGGGATATATATACAGTATATATATATATATATACTGTATATATATACTGCAGAATGGCAGTGACACAGCTTTGACTTCAATAGTATGTCCTCCATACCCATCTACATGAACTGTGGCCTCTGAAAACTTATCTGGATTGCCATATATCAGGCTACTTCTGTGCCTATATCCACCAATGCCAACACACACTGCACATTTGTCCTGAGGCCTCTGGTCCTCACTTGCCCCCAAAAGATGAATACCTTGATCTATTCCCTAATCAGAATGGAACAGTTCTTCCACCTCCTAGGGAGAAACCAAAAAATCCTTTAAATCCACTGTGTGTACCTTGCTACCTGTTCCCAGACATTTATTGAAACACTGTTCAGGGCACAATTGCTGCCACAAGGCAAACAAGATGACATTTGGCTGCCGGTCTTCTTTTTATCAAGCCCTATTGCAAGCAAGTCAAGCCACATCTCCTTACAGCTAGTCTTGCTTGGTCCCTTCAGGATAAAATCCTGAGCATTTCTTGGGGGTTTGGTCTTAGCCACCTTTTGGACCCCTTTTGCTTGTCTGCTGTCCTCTACTTCACCCAAGCCAGCTATCATGGTCCTTACCTGATGTATAGGATGACCAATGTATGGGGCCAGTATGGCCATCAGTGACCCAAAGGACGTTGATGGGGCATTTTGAAGCACTATGTCTCTCATGCTGCCTGTAAAATTTTCATTGTCTGGGCCATGAGTGTTCAGATTAAACATGGACTGCCACATCCCCAGCTCCCGAATTATTTGAGCCAACTCAGCATATGTCTGCCATTTGCTCACAATCTTTGGCAGTTCTCCAGCATTTGCCCACATGGTTCGGGCAGCTGCATTCACCCATTCCATTAAGGAGTGATTACCTGGCACTTGTGCATATCTGTAGCTATTCTGTAGGGGAACAGGTGTATGATAATGGAGGCTAATTTTTCCATCTCCTCACCAGAGCACATCACACTATCCACCCCTAGGTCCCATAAATGCAGCAGCCAAGCAGCCAGGGGCTCCCCCTGTTTCTGCCAGAACTGTCTTCCCAAGTCAACTAAGTCAACCTGAGTATACAGGACGTAGATAGTGAATTGGGTCACCTATGCATTTCCCACTGGTTGTCTGCCTGGTCCCATAGGCTGCTCGTGTTTCATTTTCTGATGCACAACAGGTCATGCCTGGATTTTCATAGTCTCCCCCAACTCACCACTGGGTTTGTCATCCTCCCTGGTGTGAGAGGCAGGGGTGGCCAGTCGCTGCACGTCATCCCCAGGACATTTATCCACACTTTGAACAACTCTGTTTTTTGCTTCAAATCTTGATCTGCTTGCAGTATAATGAGCAGTAGCCAAGCTCCAGTCAGCAGAAAAGTGGCCATCAGGCACCACATGCTCAAATATAGCCACGTTTCCTCCTCCTTCCAAGGGGTTCTCTGTTGTAGTCCCTGTTCTACATTGACTTGTAGTATAGTGTGCAGCAACCAGATCCCAGAAAAATGACCATAGGACACAATTCAAGAGTAGCCACGTTTCCTCCTTCTCCCAAGAGGCTTTTGGCTCCCATACCTGCTCAGAATCCTGCCACAGACTATGCCAATTGTAGAGCTAGAGCTAGGTCACACAAACCCCTCAAGCCCATTGTCCAGACTGGGTCACAAACCCTTCACACGCAGGTCTATGAGCTAGGTAATAGGAAAAGGTCTTTGGAGCCGTGGGTGAAGAAATAATAGGCTTTATTCAGAGCTGGGAGCACTCAACCTAATACGGCTTCCTGGAGTGTCCTCTAGAAGCTTCACGCATCTGCACCATTAGTCCTTTTTACTAAGTCCATAATCCAGAAAAACACCTGGATGTACATGCGCAATCATGTGGAACAGCTGTGCACATGTGCATACCCACCTCAGATGCTTGGCAAGACTCTGAACATCTGAGGGGCCCTGACCATTTTATTTTCTATATTTTCCCAACGGGAAGTTTCATTCATATTGACAATTTTCTCTAGCAAGTAATTTTACTCCACGATCAACTTATCCAGAGTTTCCAAAAATTATTCAGCTGCCTTTGCATCAGTAGTCACAGACTCACCACTCACTTTCACATTATGTAATAAATAATTCTTGAATAATCTTAGCCACTGAGAGCTAGCAGTAATTCAACATCATAGTAGGGTCCAGCCTTTTAACATCAAAAACTTTTTGCTTTGGCTGTGATCATCACTGTGCTGAGAGGGACATGCTTCTTTGACCAGTCTTCTATCCATGTCATAAGAAGTTTCTCCATGACTAATATAGGCTCCTCTCGAATTTTTGTTACTGTCATGGCCTTCAATAAAACAGATCCTATAACAGCTTCCCTCACTCTGTTCTTATTCTTTAAGATTAAAGCTATGGTGAAATGGGACATGCCCAACTAGCAAGCAGTAACCATCACTGGTTTTCCATCATCATAGTCCTTAATGACTATTAATTTTATTTCTAGGTCAATTCATGATGTGGCCACTTAATGTGGCAACATTAACAGTGGATTTTACTGAGTGTCCATGATAAACAAAACAGCAGGAGATTAAATGAAGCACAAGATAAAATGATGCAATTGCAAGACACAGTGAGCATGAGACATATGAAGCTACTGCCAGAGTAACACGTTGTAGTGTTTTACAGTGAACTTCTCTTTAGTGAGCAGAAGTGCACACTCTAATAACAATAAGAAGCATACTATGGTAAGTACGTACAAAGATAACCTAGATGTTTATTATTATTAAGTATCATGTGCCATATGTAATTGCATATGCTATACTTTTATATGATTGGCAGCACAATAAGTTTGTTTACACTAGCATCATTGTAAACATGTGTAATGTGCTAAACTCCTTTGCGATGGCTGTGACATCACTAGGTGATACAGTCATATACACAATCTGTCGTTGACTGGACAGTCATTATGTGGCGCATGACTGTTAAAATATATGTGAATGCTTTAAAAGTTAAATAAATTTAGTTTGATAAACGTTTCGTTGGGATAATCATTTTACAAATGTTATTTTATTTTATGACCATATATATAATTAAGACTGTTTTACACAAGTAACTAAGGAAAGGAGCAAAAGGTGTTCTGTGTGATAATGCTTCTTAGAGATTCTATTACCTCTTAAAAATAACTGAGATGCTAAAGTGCTTTTGATTATGTGAGCTACATGTATCAATATTGTTACACAAGCTAATAATAAAAAATTTTAAAATAGTTGTACCTTAATTTATTTAAAATAGCAAAATTGAACCTACTACACAATGGAATAATTTAAATGCTTAAAATATTTTAATTTTATAATTTAACAAAATGTTTCAAGAACAAAATATATAAGCAAAATATCTTTAAAGAACAATAACTGTTCTCAAAAAAAAGTGAGAAGAGTGGTGGCATTGTTTCACAATTGTATAAATCCTTAATGCATAGCTTAAATGTATAAATCCTTAATGTACAGCAATTCTTTTTAAAATAGTGTTAGCAGTATATATTCCTTTATTTTTTAATTGATATACATTTGTACATACATATGGCATACAGTGGATATTTGGATACACATATACAATGTTCAGTAATCAAATCAAAGTAATTAGCGTATCATCACCATAAGCAGTTCTTATTTCTTTGTGTTGCGAACATTCAACATTCTCTCTTCTAGCTATTTAAAATTACACAATAAATTGCTTTTAACTATAGTCACCTCATGATGTTATAGAATATTAAAACTAATTTCTCTTTTCTAGCTATGTTTTGTGTCTATTGACCAACTTCTCCCTGTCTCGGCCCCCCCCTTCCCAGCCTCTAGCAACTACTATTGAACTCTCTACGTCTATGAGACCAACTTCTATATGGCTTGCACATATGAGTGAGAACAAGCAGTAATTATTTTTCTATGCCTGGCTTCTTTTGCTTAACATAATGTTCTCCAGGCTCATCCACATTACTGAGAATGACAGGATTTCATTCTTTTTTATGTTTTATGTCTGTATAATATTCCTTTTCTTTATCCGAACATTAGTTGATAGACACTTAGGTTGATTCCATATTTTGACTATCCTAAATAATGCTATAATAAACATTGGGGTACAGGTACCCTTTTGACATTCTGATTTTCTTTCTTTTGGGTATATACTCAGTTGTGGAATTGATGGATCATATGGCAGTTCTATTTGTAGTTTTTTGAGAAAAATTTATACCATTTTCCATAATGTCTGTATTAATTTACATTCCCACTGATAGAATATAAGCATTCCCTTTTCTCTGCATCCTTGCCAGCATTTGGTATTTTTTGTCCTTTTGATATTAGCTATTCTAACAGGAGTAAGATGATATCTCATGGTTTTAATTTGCATTTTTCTGATGATTAGCGATGTTGAGCATTTTGTTAGGTACTTGTTGGCAATTTGTATGACTTCTTTTGAGAAATATCTATTCAGATGATTTGCCCTCTTTTTAATCAGATTATTTGTTTTTTTGTTTTTTAGTTTTTTGATTTTCTTGTATATTTTGGATATTAATCCCTTGTCAGCTGAGTGGTTTTAAATGATATTTTTCACTCTACAGGCTGTCTCTTCACTCTTTTGATTGTTTACTTTGTTTTACAGAAGATTTTTAGTTTGATGTAATCCCATTTGCTATTTTTGCTTTTATTTCCTGTGCTTTTTAGGTCTTATTTATGAAATCTTTGCCAAGTCCAATGTCCTGAATGATTTCCACTATGTTTAATTCTATTAGTTTTACAGTTTTGGCCTTAAATTTAAGTCTTTAATTTATTTTGAGTTTTGATTTTTTGTAAATGGTGAGGAATAGGGGTGTAGTTTTATTTTTCTGCACATGGATATCCACTTTTCCCAGCACCATTTATTGAAGAGACTGTCCTTTCCACAATGCAAGTTTTTGTCAATTTTATTGAAAATCAGTTATCTGTAGATATGTAGATTTACATCTAGATTTATAAAATTCTGTCCTCTTGGTCTATGTGCCTGCTTTTGTGCAAGTACTATGATGTTTTGATTACTATAGCTTTGTAGTGTATTTTGAGGTCAGGTAATGTGATGCCTCCAGCTTTATTCTTTTTGCTCAGAATTGCTTTGGCTTCTTTTGTGATTTCATGCAATTTTTGGATTGTTTTTCTATTTCTTTAAAAAATGTCATTGGTAGTTTGATGGGAATTGCATTAAACCAGTAGATCACTTTGGGTAGTATGGTTATTTTAATGATGTTGATTTTTCCAGTTTATGAATATGGTACATCTTTCTTCATTGTCCTCTTCAATTATTTCATCAGTTTTTGTAGTTTTTCTTGTAGTGATCTTTAACCTCCCTGATAAAATTAATTCCTAGGTTTATTATTTTTTATTTTTTCTGTCACCTTTATAAATGGGATTGTTTTCTTAATTTTTTTTGTTATTGTTGTTAGTTTGCTGTTGTTGTATACAAACACTGCTAAATTTTTTATGTTGATTTGTTATCCTTTGGTTCTGCTAAATTTGTTTATCATTTCTAAGAGGTTTTTGGAGACATCTTTAGGTTTTCCCACATATAAAATTGTGTCTGTGAACAGGAACAATTTGACTTCCTCCTTTTCAGTTTTGAATTCCCTTTAATTCTTTCTCTTCCCTGATTTTTCTGACCAGGACTTCCAGTACTATGTTGAATAAGAATGGTGATGGTGGGCCTTGAGTTGTTCCATTTCTTGGTAGAAAAGCTCTCAGCTTCTGCCCATTCAGTCAGTATGATATTAGCTGTGGTCATATATGTCCTTCATTGTGTTAAGATATGTTCTTTCTACACCTAATTGACTGGGAGTTTTTATCATGAAATGTTTAATTGTATAAAATGCTTTTTCTGCAACTGTTGGTATGGTCATATGTTTTCTGTTCTTTGTTCTGTTGAAGTGATATATCATATTTATTGATTTGCATATCTTGAACAGTTCTTGCATCCTTGAGATAAACTCCACTTGGTAATGTCATATAATCATTCGATGTAGTGTTGAATTCAGGTTCCTAGTATTTTGTTGAGAATTTTTGCATCTATGTTTATCAGAGATATTTACCTATAGTATTCTCTTTCTTTTATGTCTTTTACTTGTTTTTATATCAGGCTAATGCTGACATTATAGAATGAGTTTGGAAGAATTCCCTTCACTTGAATTTTCTGAAAGACTTTGAGAAGAATTGGCGTTAGTTCCTCTTAAAACATTTTCTAGAATTCAGCAGTGAAGACATGTAATTCAGTTTTTTTTCTTTATTGGGAGACTTTTTATTACACATTCAATGTCATTCCCTGTTACTGGTCTGCTCAGGTTTTCTATGTCTACTTGGTTCAATATTGGTAGATTTATTCATTTCCTACAGGGTTTCCAGTTTGTTGGCATACAGTTGTTCATAGTAGTTTGTAATGATCCTTTGTATTTTCATGGTATCAGTTTGTCTCCTTTTCATTTCTGATTTTGTTTATATGTCTCTTTTCATTTTTTATTTCTTGGTTAGTAACTAATGGTTCATCAATTTTATCTTTTTAAAGAACAAAGTTTTTGTTTCACTGATCTTTTGTGTCATTTTGGGGGGATTTCATTAATCTTTTCTGCTGTTTTTTAGTCTTGATTTTATTTATTTCTGCTCTGATTTTTATAGTTTCCCTTCTACTTATTTATGGTTTGGTTTGTTCTTGTTTTTCTGGTTCCTTCAGGTTCATTGATAGGCTCTACTTTTTCGAGATAGATGTTTATTGCAATAATAAGAGGTCTGCTGGATTTTTAACTTTATTTGTTTCAATAAATTGTTTGATTTACTTTTTAATTACTTCTGTGACTCATTCATCATTCAGAAATGTGTTATTTAATTTCCATGCATTTGTACAGTTTCCAGAGTTTCTCTTGTTATTGATTTGTAGTTTTATTCCAATGTGGTAAGAAAAAATACTTAATATAATTTTGATTTTTAAACTTGTTTAGACTTATTTTGTTGTCTAACATATGGTAAATCCTGGATAATGTTTTTTGTGCAGATGAAAAGAATGTATATCCTGTGGGTGTTAGATAAAATATTCTGTAAATGTCTGTTAGGTCCATTTTGTCTATACTGCAGTTTAAAGTTGATGTTTCTTTTTTCATTTTCTGGCTAGACGATCTGTCCAGTGCTGAGAGTGGGGTGCTGAAATCTCCAAACATTATTGTAGTGGTGTCTATCACCTTTTAGATCTAATATTTGCATTATATTTGTTGGTTCCAGTGTTGGGTGCATATATAGTGCCAATGTTACATCCTCTTGCTGAATTGATCCCTTTATTATTTTATGTCATTCTTTGTCTCTTATTATAGTTTTTGATTTTCAGTCTGCTCTATCTGATATAAATATAGCTACTTCTGCTCACTTTTGATGTCCATTTGTGTGGAATTCTTTTTTCCATCACTTCACTTTCAGCCAATATCTGTCTTTATAGGTGAAATGAGTTTCTTCTATACAGCATATAGCTGGATCTTTTTAAAAATATTATTACTCATTCACTCAGCCTCTGCCTTTTAGTTGGGGTATTTAATACATTTATATTCGGTGTTATTATTGAAAGGTGAGGACTTACTCCTGTCATTTTAAATTTATTTTTATTGTTTTGTGTATTATTTGTTCCTTTCTTTATATCTTGTTATTTATTTTTATTCAAATTGGTGTAGTGGCAAGGTTTGATTTCTTTCTCTTTCTCATTTGTGTATCTGTTTTACCAGTGAGTTTTATATTTTTATATGTTTTCATGATGGTAATTATTGTTGTTTTGCTTCCAGATACAGGACTCCCCTAAGCATTTTTTATAAGGCTAGTCTAGTGGTAATAAATTTTCTCAGTTTTTGATTTGGAAAACTTTTAAGTTGGGAAAATATTTATGTCTCCTTCATTTTTGAGGTATAGTTTTTCTGGGTATAGTATTTTTGGCTGGCAATTTTTTTCTTTCAGCACTTTGAATCGATTATCTCATTTTCTGCTGGCCCCTAAGGTTTCTGCGGAGAATTCTGCTATTAGTCTAATGGGAATTCCCTTATATGTGACTTAATGCATCTCTCTTACTGTTTTTACAATTCTCTCTTTGTCTTTGACTTTGACACTTTGACTATGATGTGTTTCAGAGAGGATTTATTTATTTATTTTTTAATCTGGATGTCTTTATCTCTTCCAAGACTTTGGAAGTTTTCAGCTATTGTTTCATTAAGTAGGTTTTAGATGAGTTTTTTTTTTTTATTTTTACTCTCTTCTACTTTTGAAACAACCATAATTTGAATATGTGTTTGCATTAATGGTTTCCCAAAAATCTGTAGACTTTCTTTATTCTCTTTTATTCTTTCTTTTTTCATCTACCTCGGATATTTCAGAACTCCCATTCTCAAGTTAATAAATTCTTTCTTCTGCTTGATCTAGTTTATTGTCAAAGCTCTCAGATGTATTTTTTAATTCATTAAATGAATTCTTCAGTTCAGTATTTCTGTATGATTCTTTTTCTCTGTTGGATTTCTCATCAAGATGATGAATATTTTTTTCTGATTTCATTGAATTTTCTTTTTTTATTCTCTTGCATCTTAGTGAGTTTCTTTAAGACTATTAATTTAAATTTCTTTTTTGGCAAATTGTGTATTTTTGATACTTTGCTATTGGTTACTGGGGTATTATTCTATTTCTTTGGTGGGTCATGTTTCTTGTTTCCCTGTATCAATATCTATGTCACCTCTTTGAATTTTGCAGAGTAGCTTGCATGGGGAAAGACTTTCATCTGCAGAAGTGTTTTAGGGTATCAGTCAGGTAGGGTACATGGTCTTTTCTCTGAGTGGATGTAGTAATGTAGAATCAATGCAATTTTTTCAGCTAAAATCCACAATATGTCTGTGAGTGCCTCAGTTGCCTTGGCTGGGGGTGGGGTGGGGGTATTTTGGGTGGTGGTTGTACAGCTTTGCTGAGGGTAGGCTTGCTGGGCTGGTCCACATTGTGGGTCAACTGGTTCAGGAGGTGCTCCACTGGTGATGGACTGCCTAGCTGATTCTCAGGCTGAGGGTACAGCAGCTCTGGGACTAGCATGCTGGTGACAGAGTCAGAGTATTGATTCTCTGACCAGGAATGTGTACCCATATTGGCTCAACAAGTTAGCAGTTGGCTTGCCAGGAGTAGATCAACTGAGGTCGTTCTCATGTGGGGGCATGGGTATGCGAGGCTCAAAGACTCAGGGGTGGGTCTGCTGGGGACAGGTCGCTCAAGATGTTTTACAGGATGGGGGTTCAGTTGTACTTTGGCTCAGAGACTCATGAGCAGTTCTTCAGAAAGCTTTCTAGCTTATGGTGGTGGACACAGTTTTCCAAAATTTTATCTCTTAGTAAAATGCCAAATTTGTCAAAATAAATAAATAAATAAATAACCATAAGCAATCACAAAAAATAACAAACAAAGCTGTCATTGAATTTCCTTAAAGAGACAAGCTCACTTTTTTCCATTTTTGTGAAAATATCTGCCAAGTATCCGAATCTACATAACATCAGTTTGCCTGTCACTTGTTCTTTCCAGTGAAAATGATGGTCCATGAAAAAAGTGATTAATTCAGCTCATGACTCAAGCCATCCAGAGACTGCCTTTTTTAGAGCCCACTGACATCATACTGCAGATTGTAGCAGCAGCAGAGGAGCTTATGTTTACTTCTTGTGTCATCTCACTGAGAACTAAAAATGTATGCACACGAGGGTTGTGATTTAATAAGATTAATCCTTTGTACTGAATCATCAAGGATGTTTTATAGTGGAACTGGCTTTTTTTCCCTATAGTCATGTGGCAGTGAAGGATATAGTGGCTGTCTGTGTAGTTTGCTGTCCTTGCACAAATCCATGCCAATGGGCGTGCTTTACCCACCATCGTTTATGCACCACTAGCACACATGTTAACACAATGGAAAAGACAAGTAGCATTCTATTGTTATCATGAAAGTAGGTTTTTCATTTAAAGACCCTCCAGAAGTATCTTGGGGACTCTTTTCAATGATGATAGCCACTCTCTTAAAGACATGCAGTGAAGAGAACTTTGAAATACATTTAAAAAAAATACTCTAGAGAATAGAGGAGAAATGGTCTGTTTCCAAACACCTCAGAAGGAGTGATTTATAAGCAAGGCTCTCAAAGCCAGTATGGGCTCATGTGGGAGGGAATCCTAGCACTCCTTGTCTATATATGCTGGAATCTGATGGTCACTGTGACAATTATGTCACACCATAAGAGAGCAGACAATATTGCTCAATTATTAAGTGGTAACTATTCTTCTTCAGAGATGTTAAAAATCTTTTAAAAAAATTTTAAAGAGTTTTTAAAAGATTTGAAAAATAATGAATTATTCCAACTACATAAGGCCGTTTTATAGGATTATTAAAAATTCCTAGAATTTTTGAGCAGGTGAGGATTTTTGATGTCAGATACCTTGTATTTTAACAGAACTCACTTTATAAATGGTAAGATTAAAGTGCAAAGAAATTCTCACTTGAACATATTGTAACTTGTCAAAAGCAGAACCAGGTCTAATATTCACCTCAATTTTCAGATTTCACACCTCTTTCTATGTTTGGTGGAGTGAAAATTGTTACTTTCCCACCATATTATTTAGTTATACTTTCACCTGATTGTAATAGAAAATCCAATTTCACTGACTTAAACAGAGCTTTGTTTTTCTTACATAATAAGGAATCCAAGGTGGGCAGCTACTGAAGTTGTTTCAGGGGCTCAGTGATATCAATTTTTCATCTCTGTGATCTTATTGACTTATCCCTCCTAGTCACAGGATGATTATTGCAAGGGGGTCATCACAGAAAAAATATATATGTAATATTAATGAGAAAAACAGGAGGGAAAGCAGTGAAGACCTCTGCTCATATATCATCAAAGAACTTTGCCTGGGAGGGAGTATATTGTAACTTTCATCCCCAGGGTAGTCAGGCAAGGAAGGTGGGCTGGATTTGGTGTGGTGCAGGCTAATCTACAGTCTCTCTCTCCTACTCAGCAGCCTGTTTTGTTTGGTTTCGGTTTGCTTTTTCTCTACAGCCCCATTGCCTCAAGGTAAGTTGCTATGGTTTGGATGTGTTTGCACCACCGAAACTCATGTTGAAATTTGATCCTCAGCGTGGTGGTATTCAGAGGTGAGGCCCACTGGG
This sequence comes from Cynocephalus volans, assembly GCF_027409185.1. NCBI lineage: Eukaryota > Metazoa > Chordata > Mammalia > Dermoptera > Cynocephalidae > Cynocephalus > Cynocephalus volans. Next base: position 9,598,040 of record NC_084474.1, read on the forward strand.
AGGTGTTTGGGTCATGGGGGTGGATCCTTCTTGAATAAATTAATACCCTCTCATGAGGGTGAGTGAGATCTCTTTCACAGTGGATTAGTTCCCACAGAATCAGGTTGTTAAAAAGAATTTGGCTCCCTCAGTTTTCTCTCTCTTGCTTTGTCTCCATTCATTCTTTACGCCATTTTGTGGTCTCTTTGCACACACATGTTCCTCTTCTAGTTTCATCCATGAGTGGAAGCAGCATGAGGCCCTCAGCAGGTGCAGCTGCCCAATTTTGGGCTATCCAGTGAGCCAGAAAACCTCTTTGCCTTATAAATTACCCAGCCTCGGGTATTCTCTTATAGCAATACTAAATAAACTAAGACAGAAGTTGACCGCTTTCCTAAATCCATATGTGTGCCCAATGATCTATGGGTATTTTATGCCCTTGTCTGCAAAAGGGTCAGTGATCCAGGCCTAAGTGAATCATTGCATGCTATCCACTTTCACAGTTAAGATGAACTTAGGCATTTTACCCATCTGTGGCCAATATATTTCAAGGAATTCTGGATCTTTTAGCAGGGAAATTTTCTGTGCTTTGATCCTACCATCAGAGATGGTTTCTATTCCTCTGCATAGATCAAGGTCCACGTGTCAATCTCAAACTTGCCACAATGTGAAGCTAAAGCTATTTAGAGCAGGGCAGAGCCAGTATGATTGCATGAGAAATGGGGTTAGAACATTATAAATTTCTGCCTCTTCATGGTCCTACATACAAACTGTATAGTTTCATAAGCTAATAAGTCTATTTTGTGTTTTAAGCCAATTTGCACTTTAATTACCTGTAGCTTAACATGACCAATGTGATTCATTGGCTGACAAGACTGGGAACTAAAATGGATATAAGTAATTCAAGTTCCTGTTCAAATTAAAAATGTTTGCTGAGAAGCTACTACATAAAGCACTGCCTAGGGGTAGAGTAAATCATCACAAGATGCCAACATTTCTTTTAGAATTTTACTTTAGTATATAGATAAAAGTATAAATTAATTATTGAATAAAACAAAAATACATACTATAATAGTGACAAAGGAGATCTTAGGAATCTTCGGTCAATAAAACTAATTATAAGGATTTTTTATGAGGCAGAATTTGTATACAAATTTAATGTCTGTAGAATTTTGTCAGGTATAGTTAGATTGAGGTGGTGGTGGAGATGGAGAAACATGGCAGTCAGATAAAAACCACTTTTAGTGGTTTTTAGTACATTCCTTTTAAAGGAAGTAAGTCATTTGGGAAGGCATATACTTACTTTTTATTCCAGGTACTATCAAATTTTATTGTGGTTTCAACACAAAGTAATACACAAAACAACAGATGATATTAAAATGTCCTTGATTGTAAGAAAGGTACAAAGCAGACAAATCACAGAAATGATTTAATATGACTTTTCCAAGGACAAAGACATAGTTTTTCTAAAAACAAAATCTAATTCTTTTTTTACTTCTCTCCTTATGTTTAAAACAGAGACTTTAAATATAAATGTATACATTAACATAAATCACCACATCACTCCCCATTTTTAAAAATAGCATCACTTACCAAGAGTCTTAGAATAATGTAGGTCTAGTCATTTTTGAAAGAGAACAAAGAAGAGTTATGAATAGCACAACGTGGAAATTTTATAAGTAAATGGACAGAATTTTAAAGACACATGATCAGAAGGCACTTCAGAGCTCCAATTTCATTTCAGTAAAAAACATATTAATGTAACACACCAATATTGAATCTACATGTATTGGCAGAGAATATTAAGGAAAAAATAAAGGAGATCTTGACCTGGTGTTTACCAGGGAGTTCCATTAAGATCCTTACATGCAAAGCAGATTTGCTTATATATTTGAGGGATATATAGCACAAAGAATATTTATATCTGTTGCTGGTATAAATCATGACTTTCAATTAAAATAACAATGTCAATCCACATAGTAGTTTTTATGAATTGAATTGTATTACCTTCTCCTCCTAAAAAATATGTTGAAATCCTAATTCCTCAGTACCTCCGTATGCAGTATACTAACATTAATAAAGCAAATGTTTTTCACAGGGCCTAGCTTCCAAGGCCCTGTTGTTTCAGGTATAGCCCAACTTTTTAGAATTACATATAGAAATGTTGAGCTTGTGAAAGACAGGAAACTTTCCCCAGGCTAAAGTCTCTGTTGTAGATAAAGAATTGTAACACAGCAAAATTGCTGGCTCCAAGGGCAGATGTCCTTGGTGCTGCCAAAGCTAATGATTGTTGCCGTGACAATTATCTTACTGTTCTCTTTGTAACCACCTACTTTCCTTTTCTGTAAATTTCCTGCCTGGAGAATAAATACTGAGAGAAAACCCTAGTCTGGTGTTAATTTTCCAAGGAATGCCTCTCTCTTGAGGCGTTCCTGGAAATTAACCCCTTCGGGGATTCTAACTGCTCAGGAGAAATGGACTTTGAGTAATCTTTTGTGTCTCCATCACTCTGGGAGATATGACACGTCAGAATGTGACCTTAGGTGAAGATAGGGTCATTACAAAGGAGTTAAATTAAAATAAGGTAATTAGGGTGGGTGCTAATCCAATACGACTGGTATAAAAAGAAGATCTCAGACACAGAGATAGACATTTGTAGAGGGAAGACTATGTGAAGACATACAGGGAGAATTCCATGTGGACACAAAAGATTGTCATGATGCAGCTCCAAGCCAAGGAATGTCACAGGCTGCCAGCAAACCCTCAGAAGCTATAAAGAGGCAAAGAAGTATTCCCCTACAGCTTTTAAAGATAGCATGGCCCTGACCACATATGGATCTCAGACTTCTAGCCTTTAGACTGTGAGAAAATACATTTCTGTTGTTTTAAGAAACCCACTTTGGGTTGACACTTCATTGCGGCCCAAGCAAACTAATGCATAGCACATGTGGAAAGTCAGCATTCCTGTATGCTGGCCACTCTATCATAGAAAGATGGCAAACTTGCTTGTTCCAATGTATCCTATAATCATATCCTTTCTGTTAATTGATGATTATTTCTTATTTGCCAATCTTGACCATGTTTGTTATCTTTTTGCTGTAACAACAAGCAATCCTAGAATATCAGTGTTTTCTATCGCAATGCTGCAGGTTAGACTCAGCTGAACTTTGCAGGGCTCATTTGGGCTCATATGGCCTCAGTTTCAGATTTGCTGCTCAGTTTTTTCATCCCAAGCCACAAACTAAAGGAGTAGTTGCTCCTGCAGGACGTGCTATTCTTATTGCTCATGCAAAAGATGTGGATAGAAATTTCTATTGCCTTTTAAAGACTGTTCAGAACTGGAAGTTTTACCCACATTAAGTTGCATGAAAAAATTTCAAGGTCCATGGGATCAAGATGTACACACTGCTTACTTTGAGGCACTGCAAAAACTTGGAGATATAACTTTACTATATATAGAGAGAAGAATTTTTGAGAACAATATTGCAACTCATTTTGTTGGTCATGAATATATATTTCCCTCAGATACTCAAAATGCACTCAATCCCTTCCCCAAAATAACCCAAGGCACTTTGGGCATCAGACACAGTGTCTACAACACACGATCTACATCATGTCCAAATCTGGTGTTGATACACATGACCAGAATATATTATCTGCCTTCCACAACTCAATAAACATGATCAACACTCTCATTCACAGTGGAGAAGAATGAAAGGCAAAAAGCTGTCCTCAATACACAACTATTCAGAAATATCACTGGCTCCATGTTATGGCGTCCTGGTACTTCGTGGATAGAGAATACATTTTGATCAAATACTGGTTTTACTCCTGGGGCCTAGTGACTCTCAATCCATTGTACTCCCAAATGTTGGTTTTCCACTGAAAGGTTCTATTTTTTTTTTTCCATTTCCTTTTTGTCAACATCTAAAAAGGGTAATGTAGACAATGCTATATGTCATAGTGGGAAACTTTTTCAGCGATCTTCCGGCCTATAAAAGTTGGGACTAAAAGTGGTTTTATGTATCAGTCACCAAGAGCCATCATCTCTTACTCCAGCCTGTTATTGTTGGTGGCGGTGGTGGAAGTGACGGTATGCGTGCGTTTGATTACTGTAGCTTTGTAGTAAGCTTTAAAAAGTGTGAATCCTCCATATAAAAACAACTTTTGAGCACTTGATTTTAATTTAGCAATCTTGCTAAATTTTTTATTTCAAGTAATTTATCTATGGATTTACTTTTTAACATACACAGTGTAACTATCTGCAAATGATAATTAGGTGTAGTTTTTGCCAGTCTTTTAGTGTATGTTCTTTTAAGATTAAAGGCATATTTTATTCCTATTTTGCTAAAGTGTTTCATTTTCTAATACATAGATATTAAATATTATAAAGTGTTTTTACTGCATGTACTGAGAGTAAAATAAAAATTTTCCCCTTTACTCTTTTAATATTAAAATTATGTTGACTAATTTTTAAATAATAACATAACCATGCATTCTTGCATAATCACCCCTAGGTTGTGACATACAACACTATTTATATATTGGTAGCTTGCTTTCAGTTTGATAATATTTTGTTTATAATTGTTGCTTCTTTGTTTATGAGTGAGACTGCCTTATGTGCCTTTCTTGCAATGTCCTTGTCATGTTTTGGTATAAAATATTATACTGATCTCATGCAAACAATGGGAACATTGCTTTTTTTTCCTAGTCAATGGCAAATTTTGAAAAATATCGAACTTATTTCTTCTCTTAGTAAATACAAATGCACAGAACATCTCCTTTCAAGATATGATATTTTCTACATTTAAAGAAACATAATTCTTGTTTCTAATAATTAATCTTTTAAAATCCAGTTATCAAATATTTTTTCTCAAATTTTATGTTTAGAAAGTAAGGAAATATAGGCAACACTAATGACCTTTTAACAGACTGAAACTGAGGTAGTAATTATTCAGGATCATATATCTTCTTTCTAATGGTTTTCATAATGAGTAGTTGCCAGGTGACAGATGTTCGGCAGCATGTTTGACAACTATTTCATTTAAAAAGTAACGTACCATGAGCCTATCTCAGACTGTGTTGGAAGTGAGTATACATCTGCAAATGGAGAGTTGAGATCGAGCTGGGCCTCTCAGTGCATTGACACATATTTTAAACAACATTAAAGGGTTCTAAATACCTATCCTCATATAGCCGTGCTGATCTTAGGCAGTTCTAACTTGATTGCCAGAAGTCTGTAGGGTGTATTACCAGTGCAACAAGTCTTACTGGGCAGAATAAATAATTGCCACAGCGACATGATCCAAACATGATGGCTGCAATGTAAAGAATAGTGGGAAGGAGGGAAAGATGGCCAAACATTTTTCTTTATTATTATAAAAATATATATATATATATATATTTTTTTTTTATATATATATATTTTTATATATATATATTTATATATATATATATTTATATATATATAAAACCATTGAAGGGGGTAATGTTTTTACAAAGAAAATTATTTTTTTCTTTTCTTAAGGGCCTCACTGTCACCATAGTGATGTGTCAATCAGGCATGTGTGAACATTCCAGTCTTGTCTTGTTCGGAGTGCTTATGTTAGTAGGCACACATTTGCTGCTAAGGAGTTTCCAAACCCTATATTTAATTGTTTATAGTAAAGGATATTTTTTATAAATAATAGAAAAATTCATTTGTGGGCTGGATCCATTTAAAATTATTATAAAGACAAACATTAATATGTCTTACCAGTAAACATGCTGGCAAGTGGGAAACACAAAGATGAACCATCGTCAAACTTCTATGCTAAAATTGGCAGTCATCACTCTACCACGTTTCCCAATGACTTCACAATAGTTTAAAACTTAAAAGAAGCTTCACAAAATTTGTATAATGGTGTGTTTATGAAAAAGCCTTTAATACTGTGGTGGAAATGAGAGAGAATGGTTAGAAACAATTATTTTTAAAACGTAATTTCGTTTTTTCTAGTTTCAACAAATTGTTGGATGCAATACCTTGTCATCTATTTATAATTTTACATTCATTGACACATGTTAATTTTGTACTTACTTTGTGCTAAATACTCTTCCACTTGTTTTAAAAATAAAAGAACACGCACAAACACCACCACCACCAACAACAACAAAAACAAAATCCTTTATTTGGTAATACCTTTATTAAACAATTATATGTAATACAAAAAATAGTGCTAACATGTCAACCACAGATATCACAGCCATGGGGTATAGCACGTATCTCCTGCAGGGCCTGATGTCTTACTATCATTAAAAATGATATATATCTATCTCTATTTTTTACTAGATTATTTATCTTCCAGAAGAACATCAAACTGGGAGCATACCCAATATTGCATGCCAAGAAAATATTTTCTTTCAGTAAACACCCTAAAAAAAATCCTGAAGTAATACATTCTAAGTTAAATGGACTTTTGAATAATAATGAGCAACTTACTTAAGCTTATAAGAAGCCAGTCTATTATTTTATACAAATTTACATCAAAAAGGGGCAATAAATGAATTTAAATATCCAATTAAGGAAGAAATGTTATACAGCAGAAAAAGTAATTTTAATAATGCAACATACTAAATAAAGTATTAAGCATATTTAGGAAGTAAATCTCTGAACCCAGATAGAAATATTTTTTTTTTAGATATTTTCTTCTGAATAAAATTATTAAACAAATGTGCCTTTGAAATTTTAAGAAAAAATTAAAATTAATGAAGATTTTCAAAGCACATTTATATTACACAAATTTTAAGCTCTCTCTCTTCTAGAAACAGAAGTATATTAATCCTTATGCATATCAAAGTTAAAAATGTCTTTTATGTAGAGAGTACAGCAAACTGATTTGAGAGACTGCCACAGATATACTCCTATTGAGATAAATACATTTTAGTTATTTTATATAAAACAACGTTAAAGAGATTTAAATCTATTGTATCCTAGCAACAATAGAATAAAATATTGCAGTTAATCAGAGAGAAGAAAATAATTCTTCCTATGTAATTTTTGGTTAATGACAGAGCTAGGGTGGAGGAAATTATTATATGTGTTCTTTTGAATAAGAGTTGTTTTAATTAAATCTCATTATTCTTTCCTTTCCTCATCCTTTAATTCCCAATTATTAAAAATTTACAGAGCACCAGGACGTAATTTAGTAATTTTAATCCAACTGACTACTTAAGTTTCCTCCAATTAAGTTATGTAAAATTTAAGTGCTTAGACTTCATTCACCTTCTTACCTTATTACAGTCTTGAACAAACATAACTATGCCAATAATCATCTAAATTTATTGCAAAATAAATTAAATATTGGAGGATAAAGAATAATTAAAATATTAAAATATCACAATATGGTCTTTTATATATCACATAGTGAATGTAAGAATTGGATAGAAACATAAAGACCACTTCACCAAACGTCCTTGGTTCATACACCAGAAATGTTAGCTTATATAGGCAACAAATTAGTTGTTCATTAAACAAATCAAAACATCCTACACTGAATAAGATTCTTTCAGTTCAAGTCTAGAGGCTTATTACACATAGTACACTTTGTCTCTTTCGCCTGTGTTTAATTACACTTAATATCAACAGGAAGGTGGAAGCAGTATATGAAACCAATTGAGCAGCCGTCACACTAGATTACAATCAAACTCTTTCAGAGCATCAATTCACAATTAAAATACAGTTCTAGAAAAAAAAGCTATGCTCAGAAACAAATGTATCATACTTGGTAACATAAGGACGTGAAGCTTTGTTTAATACAATAATTCACTATGAAGTAAATAAGAAATTTCAAGTGGTTTTAATTATGCAATAATCACTACTATCCACTCAATAAAAATCACAGCTAAGAATGTGCATGCAAAGTTATAAAAATGTTAATTCAACTTCCATGTTCATCCATGAGAGTAGCTGGTTGGTGCAAGACTTCTCATATTTCTTTAAATAAGTATAATACTGGAAAAAAGAAATACGAATCAAACTTTTTCAGGTATTAGGTAAACAGCTCTTAGAGGTCTGTTAATCCTGAGAGAAGGGAAATACACAAGGAAACACCCACATAAACGCTGGCTCTCTGCCTGCGTAAGTGCCCTGCCACAGCCAGGAGGGGAGGCGGAGGTCAACATGCAGACGTCCAAGGTTGCAGGAACTGGGAAAGGACCAACTCTGTGGTCTGTGAACTTGTGTAGTCACGTAGGACCCACATTCAGGGGGCACCACACTTGGTTTTATCTTGCTGCCATCCTGAAATTCTCAATACTTTTATCTTTGAACTTGTGTTTTGTAATCAAAGTCCAATGGGACAATGGAGCCCATATGTGTAGGGGCCAAGAGAAGACTTCCACTTTTGTCCTCTGAAGGCTCACTGAAAAATCAACTGACAAACCCAGATTAATAGGAAAAACAGCAAAACAAATTTATCTAATCATAGTTTTTCGTGACATGAGAGCTTTCAAAATGAAGACACAAAGACATAGGGAAAAATGTACATATTTATTCTTAGGTTCTATAAAGCAGGGACAGCTGTGTAGAAATGTGATTGGACAAGGAAAACATGACCTAATGCTAATAGACTGAGTAGGAAACACAGCAAGGCCTGTCTGTTCAGATTCTTCCTGGTCTCCTGTGTAGTTTTCACTTCTCCAGAGTAAGGGGCAGGACTCTTTCTGGAATGGGGGTCTTATGACCTACAATCAGTCAACATAGGTCACAGAATTTCTCTATGGCTGTTTCCAACACAGAAGGGGGTTGGGGAATATTACAGCATACGTTTAGGCTTTATGGGGGGCTTTGGGGAAAAGGGGTTTTGGTGACCTGCCCTTGGGAGAGGGACTGCAGGTTCTAGGGCTGCCTCCGGGGAGAATGAGGCTGAGGGACACGAGGGCAGGAGAAAGTCAGAGGAAAACTTTGCTTTGGAGGCTGCTTCTGAGTCCTCTACTTTGGGGTGTTGCTTTATGAGTCCCAACATACGTGAGTAGAGCAGAGACTTGTGATATGCACGTCAGCTCTTCCTGCTGTCCTGTTCACACATAGCGCCAGGGACCATTATGAGCACAGATTTCCGGTTGGCTTCCATGCATGAAGTTCAGTGAAAACCCAAGTAAGTGCACGGTGAATGTGTCACATTATGACTGAGAAGGCAGGGAAGCTGACAGCCAGAGAGGTCAGGATTTTTGTTACAACTAGAACCTGCTGAAAACACAAAAAGAAGGCAATGGCATCTTAAGGAACCCTATCTCGTCCTTTCTTACTCACGTTACTTCCATGTTTAACCAAACACCTCTGCTGAAAATAACATAGAAGTAAAGCGAAAGGGTGGCCAATACATAGTTCCTTTCCGACTTATCAGTAACCCAGAGTTAGAGAGTGTTAACAGGATATGCATGATGAATAAGTACAATTTTCTAAAACGTTGAGTTTCTTTTGTGCAGTGTTTCCACAGTTCTGGCTAGATAATTTACATATGTGCGTATGAGCTATGAAATCCAAATTTTGTTATTCCAGTGATTCCACATATGACAGAAATGCTCTTATGTTTGCTTTTATAAAACTGACTTTTCACAATACAAAGGTACAGTAAAATGCTAATAATTAAATATTTTTTAAGAATAACAGTAAATTAAAAAATTGTGACACCACTGAGGAAAGTAAAAAGCTTTATATTTTAGTACCTTTAATGGCATTTTCTTCATGTTTCTGAACAAGGGATCTTGCATATCATTTTGTATTGGGCCCTACAAATTATTTAGCTGGCCCTGCTGGTGAGGGAGGAACAGCAATGAGGGGACTAGGGAGAAGTGACCACAGGAAAAGGGGAGCCCAGAAGTATGTATGGTGGTTCCTGTGGGCTCTGGGATAAGAACTGGCTGCAGATAAGCAGAATGTGATGTCGCGAGGCTCAGCAAAGAACAATTTTCTGTGACTCAGAGAGGAAAATGGAGTTCCTAGAGGCTGCAAAGTGCCAAGAAACTGGATTCTAGTGAAGTGAGGGCAAAGATACCTTGTTAACAATGCTGGCATTTATGAAACACAAAAAAGGTTATGCCATAGGATTAAGAACCACTCTGTAGAAGAAAGTGCTATTCTCTTACATAACAAAAACAGAGGAGGTAAGATTTCCACACTCATTCTATGAGACCATCATAGCCCAGATACCTAAACATGAAAGAGAAAAAAAATTGCACAGTAATAATATCCTTCATGAGCATAGACATATAAAAGCTCAACAAAGAATTAACAAATATAATACAGCAATATCAAAACAGTAATAATAATAGATCACAATCAAGTAAAATTTATCCCAGGAATATGACTAGTTTAACATTCACAAATCAATAAATTTAGGTTCATTCCATTATTAGAATAAAGGAGAAGAATCATGTGACTATTTTGACACACACAGAACAAGCACTTGACAAAATTTAACACCGATTCATAAGAATAATTCTCAGAATGTAGGGTATAAAAGGGAAATTATTCTACATGATAAAGAGCTTCTAAAAATACCTCCAGCTAATATGATAAATGATGATCTATTGAATGTTTTTTGTAAGTTACAAAACTAAAGCAAGGATTTCTGCTCTCAATGCTTCTATTCAAAATTGTTTTGAGAATAAGAATATAAGAAAAAGTAACAAAAGGCATAAGGTATAGAAAGCAAAGATTAAATTGTTTTTAATTCATATGTGACATACTTACATATTAAGAAAATCCTAACAAATTTTGTGTAAAAACCTTCATAAAATTAACAGTAAATTTAATAAGCTTATAAGGTAGAACCTAATACCAAAAACTCAAGTGTATTTCTATTTTTTTCAAAATCTTTTAAACATTTAATATAAATTTATCCAGAAATTCTTCTTGTAGACATTTACAGCATGTAGAAAATTATACTGTTTTTACAAAACCTGTGTATAGATAGATAAATGAGGTAGCCAGGTAGAAAATTCTACCGATAATAATACACATAAAACTATTAACGATGGCTATTACTGAAAAAATCATGGGTGATTTTTTTTCTTTTTTTCTGTATTTATCATTACACAATGTAATCATTTTTTGTAGCCCTTTAACATTCTCTCACTAACCCCCCACCTGCTCCACCTTTCCCACCTCTGGTGGACTCAGATTTGTTCTCTCTTTTTGAAAGTTTAACATATTGCCTTTCTTTCTCTCTTTCTTTCTCTCTCTCTCTTTCTCTCTTTCTTTCTCTCTCTCTCTTTCTCTCTTTCTTTCTCTCTCTCTCTTTCTTTCTTTCTTTCTTTCTCTTTCTTTCTTTCTTTCTTTCTTTCTTTCTTTCTTTCTTTCTTTCTTTCTTTCTTTCTTTCTTTCTTTCTTTCTTTCTTTCTTTCTTTCTTTCTTTATCTTTCTCTCTCTCTCTCTCTCTCTCTCTTCTCTCTCTCTCTCTTCTCTCTCTCATTTATTTGTTTTGTTTTGTTTTCAGCTCCCACTTAAGAGTGAACACACATGGTGTTTATTTCTGTGCTTGGCTTATTTTACTTAACATGATTTTCTCTGAGTTCATCTATTTTCCTGCAAATGGCAGTATTTTATTCCTTTTTATGGCAGAGTAGTATTCCATTGTGCATATAGACCACATTTTTCTTATCCAATCATCCATTGGTGGACATTTGGGTTGGTTCCATAGCTTGGCAATTGTAAATACAGCTGCAATAAACATTGGCGTACACCTTCAACATGATGATTTCCATTCCTTTGTTATATATCCAGTAGTGGGATTGCTGGATTGTACAGAAGTTCTATCTACAGTTGTTAGAGGAATCTCCATACTGTTTTCCATAATGGCTGCACCAATTTACAGACATACTAACAGATAGAAGGGTTCCTCTTTCTCTGCATCATCACCAGCATTTGTTATTCTCTGTCTTTTTGATAATGGCCAGCCTAACTGGCATGAGATGGTATCTGTGTGGTTTTGATTGCATTTCCCTGATGCTTAGTGATGTTGAGCATTTTTTCATGTGTCTGTTGGCTATTTGTGTATCTTCCTTTGAGAAATGCCTGTTCAGCTCCTTTGCCCATTTTTTAATTGGATTATATGTTTTGTACTGTTAAGTTGTTTAAGTTCTTTGTATATTCTCAATATTAATCCCATGTTTGGATGCATAGTTTGTAAATATTTTCTCTCATTCTGTATGTTGTCTTTTTGATCTGTTAATTGTTTATTATGCTATTCAGAAGATTTTTAGTTTGTCACAATCCCATTTGTTTATTTTGTTGTTGTTGCTGTAGCCTGTGCTTTTTGGGGTCTTATTCATAAAGTCTTTGCTCAGTCCTACTTCCTGAAGTGTCTCCCCTATGTCTTCTTTTAATAGTTTTATAGTTTTGCATGTTAGATATAAGTCTTTAATCCATTTTGAGTTTATTTTGATATATGGTGAGAGGTACAGGTCTCCTTTCATTCTTCTATGCATATGGAGGTCTAGTTTTCCCAACAACACTTACTGAAGAGGCAGTCCTTTCTCCAAGGTATGCTCCTGTTGCCTTTGTTAAATATCAGTTGGCTATAAGTATGTGGGTTGATTTCTGGGTTCTCTATTCTGTTTCATTGGTCCAAGTGTCTGTTTTTATGCCAGTACCATGCTGTTTCCATTACCATAGCTTTGTAGTATAATTTGAAGTCAGGTAATTTAATGCTTCCTGCTTTATTCTTTTGCTCACGATTGCTTTGGCAATAAGGGGTAGTTTGTTGTTACATATGAATGTTAGGATTGTTTTTTCTATTTCTTTGAAGAATGTCATTGGTATTTTGATGGGGATTGCAGTGAATATGTAGATCACTTTGGGTAGTGTGGACATTTTTACAATATTAATTCCTCCAATGCAAGTGCACAAAATATCTTTCCAACTTTTGTGTCCTCCTTAATTTCAGCAGCAATTTGTAGTTCATATTGTAGAGATCTCTCATCTGCTTGGATAAGTTTATTCACAGGTATATTATTTTTTAATGACTATTGTAAATGGGCATGCTTTCTTGATTTCTTTTTCTGCTATTTCATTATTGGAGTATAAAAACACTACTGATTTTTGCATGTTGATTTTGTACCCCGCAAATTTACTGAAATTATTTATCATATCTGAGAGGTTTTTGGAAGAGTCTTCAGGGTTTTTTATATGTAGGATCAGGTCATCTGCAAACAGTGACAGTTTGACTTTGCCTTTTCCAATCTGGATGAACTTTATTTCTCTTGCCTGATTGCTCTGGCTCGTACTCCAATACTTTGTTAAATAGGAGTGGTAGGAGTAGACATCCTAGTCTTGTTCCTGTTCTTAAGGGAAAAGCTTTCAGTTTTTCCCCTTTCAGGATGATATTGGCAGTGGGTTTGTAATATAAGGATTTTATTGTGTTGAGATACTTTCCTTATATCACTAATTTGCTGAGAGTCTTTAACATGAAGTGATGTTGAATTTTGTCAAATGTTTTCTCTGTGTCTATTGAGATAATCATATAATTTTTGACCTTGATTTTGTTGATGTGGTGTACCACATTTACTGATTTGCATATGTTGAACCATCCTTACATCCCTGGGATGAATCTCACTTGATCATGGTATACAGTTTTTGGGTTTTGGGGGGTTTTTTTTGATGTGTTGTTGTAGTCTGATTGCTAATACTTTGTTGAGGATTTTTGCATGTATGTTCATCAGAGATTTGGCATATAGTTTTCTGTTTTTTTATTTTGTTTTGTTTTATCTGATTTTGGTATCAGGATAATGCTGGACTCATAGAATGAGTTTGGGAGAATGGCCTCTGTTTCAATTTTTTAGAATAGTTCAAAGAAAATTGGTATTAATTCCTCTTTAAATATCTGGTAGAATTCAGCACTGAAGTCATCGGGTCCTGGGATTTTCTTCGTTGGGAGACTGCTGATTATTCTCATTACTTTTTATTGGTTTGTTGAGACTTTCTGTTTCTTCTGGGTTCAGTCTTTTTAATTTGTATATGTCCAAAAAATCTATCCATTTCCTCCAGGGTTTCAAATTTGTTGGCATACAGTTGTTTATAGTAGTCTCTAATGGTTCCTCATATTTCTGTGATATCAGTTGTAATGTCTCCTTTCTCATTTTTGATTTGTTATTTGGGGGTCTTCTCACTTCTTCTTAGTTAGTCTAGCTAATGGCTTGTACATTTTGTTTATCTTCTCAAAAAAAAAAAAGAAAAAACTTTTTTTTCCTCCAATCTTTTGTATCATTTTTGAGGTCTCTGTTTCATTTAGTTCTCGTTTGATCTTAATTGTTTCTTTCCTTCCACTTCTTTTGGGATTGGATTTTTCTTGTTTTTCTAGTTCTTTAAGGTGCAGCTTTAACTTATTTACCTGAAATCTACCTGTTCTTTTGATGTAAGTATTTATCTCAATAAACTTCCCTGTTTGTATGGCTTTTGCAGTATCCCACAGGTTTTAGTATGATGTGTCTTTATGTTCATTAGTTTCAAGAAATTTTTTGGCTTTTTGTTTAATTTCTTCTTGGACTCATAGGTCATTCAGGAGCCTATTGTTTAATTTCCATGTATGTGTATAGTTTCAAGAGTTTTGCTTTTTTATGGATTGCTAGTTTTAATCCATTGTAGTCTGAAAAGATAATTGAAATGATTTCAGTTTTTTTAAAATTTGTTGATACTTGATTTGTGACCTAACACATGATCTATCCTGCAGAATAATCCATGTGATTTTGAGAAGAATGTGTATTCTGTAGCTGTTGGATGAAATGTTCTGATGTGATTTCTCTGTTTATTTGTTGTCTAGATGATATATCCAGTGCTGAGAGAAGGGTGTTCAGGTCCCATACTTTTATCATATTGGAGTCTATCTCTTTCTTTAGGACTAATGGTGTTTGCCTTATATATTGGGTGCTCTGCTGTAGGATGTATAAATATATATGAGTTATATCTTCTTAGTGGATATATCCCTTTATCATTATATAGTGGCTTTTTTGTCTCCTTTCACTTTGGGTTTAAAGTCCAACTCATATAAGAATAGCTACCTGTGCTTGTTTCTGATTTCCATTTGCATGGTATATCTTTCTTCCTCCCTTCACTATTAGTCTGTGAATGTCTTTACAGGTGAGGCAAATCTGTTAAAGACAGCAATAGAGTCAGATGTAGCTTTTTAATTCAATCAGTCAGTCTATGTCTTTTGAGTGGGGAGTTTGATTCATTTACATTTAGGTTTGTTATTTTAAGTACTGTATTACTCCTGGTATTTTACTGATTTTTGTTTGGATGTCTTAAAAATCTTTTGTTCTTTTATTCCCCTTTTATTGTTTCTCATTGATGTTTGTTGGGTTTTTTGAGGTGATAAGATTTAGTTTCTTTCTCTTTCTTATTTGCATTTTTATTACAACAGTGGTGTTGTTCTTTCTTGTGTATTCGTGGTAGTGATTCCTGTTTTTCAGATACCAGGTGCAGTACTCCCTTGAGGATTTCTTGCAAGGCTAGTCATTTTATGATGAACTCCTGAAGGTTTTTTTGACTGGAAAATACACTATTTCACCCTCGTTTCTGAAGGGTAACCTTGCTGTGTAAAGTATTCTTGGCTGGCAGTTTTTATTTTTCTTTCTGTATTTTGAGAATATCATCCCATTGTCTGTTGAAAAGTCTGCTGTTACTGATAAGGGTTCCCTTAAAGGTGACTTGATGCTTTTCTCTTGCTGCTTTTATGTTTCTCTCTGTCTTTGAGCTTTGCCAGTTTCTCTATAATATGTCTCAGACAGGATCTTTTTGGATTGAATCTGTTTGGCGATCTTTGAGCCTCCTGGATCTGAAGGCCCATGTCTCCTCCTGTACCTGGCAAGTTCTCCATTATTATTTTGTCGAATAGGTTTTCAGTTTTCAATGCCTTTTCCTTTCTCTTCCCATTCTGGAACTCCTATGATCATGCAGAAAAAGCCTCCCACAGATACGGGAAACTGACTTTTAACAAAGATGAAAAAGCAATTAAATAGGTGAAGGATAGTTTTTTAAACAAATGGTGCTGGAATAATTGGTATCCATAGGCAAAAATAGAACCTTGACTGAAACCATCTAACTTGCTCAAATATTAACTCAAGATGGATCATGAGCCTAAATTAAAAAGGTAAAACCATGAAAGTTTAATTTAAAAAAAGCAGAAAACTGGATGTAGAACATAGGACCTGGTAAAGCGTTCTTACTTTTGGCAAAAACAACACAATCCATAAAGGGAAAAAATCAATAAGTTGGGCACAATTGATACTAAAAGTTCATTCTACAAAATATTTTCTTAACAGGCTGAAAAGACAAGCAATAGACTGGAGGAAAATATTTTCAAGCAACGTATCTGACAAAGGACTTATATCTAGACTATCTAAAGAAGTCTGCAAACTCAACAGCAAGCAAACACAAAATCAAACTAAAAATTAACAAGACATTTCAAGAGAATGTATGGGTAGGAAATAAACACATGAAAAGAGGTTCAACATCACTAGGCATTAGGGAATGGAAAATACAGACCACTGTATTACATACCTATTAGAGAAGCTAAAATAAAAATTAATGACAATTAGGGACAAATGCTGGCAAGGATGTGGAGAAAATTGCTGATGAACATGTAAAATAGTAGAGCCACTGTGGTAAATAGTTTGTCAGGCTTTCTTTGTTTGTTTGAATATTGAACATACACATTGCACAATACAGCAATATCTCTCCAGGGGATTTATACTAGAAAAATGTGCACACAACCTGTACATAATTATTCCTAGCCAAAAACTTGAAACAAGTAAAATTTCCCTCATTAGATAAATAGTTGAACTTGGGCACTATGCCAAGTGAACAAAACAAAAACAAAAGCGTGCATACTATATGTTACCATGCACATAACATTCTCAAAATGACAAAATTATAGAGGTGCTAATCAACTGGTGATTCCTAAGTGGCAGAGATGGTGGGGTGTGGGTGGGTGGGTGTGATTACAAAAGGGTAGCATGAGGAAAAGCTTTGTAGTGGAGAAGTATTTCTGTATCCAGATCCAGAGGTGATTCCAAGGACCTACATAAATGATAAAGTGGCATAGAACTATACACACACATTGTGCCAATGATAATTTCTTTTTTTCAATATTGTACTTTAAGTTTGTATGATGCAAACTGCAGGAAGGATACAAGAACCTCTCTGTGCTGTCTTTGCATCTTCTTTTAAATCCAATTATTTCAAAATAAAATTTTTTTAAATGTAATTTTCACACTTGGCTACAATGAACCTTATATTCACCATTTTTAATGAACTAAGTACACAATTGAAAAATACATATATCAGAAAAAGACTTTTATGCATGGGAATAGAGGCCATGCAAGACATTGACCTGTGAAGGAAAGGAAGAGAAAGCATGAGCCCTAAAAATCCTCTGCTTTGCCAGGAGGGAATATACAAGCAGCAACACAGAAAACAGGAATTTAAAGGAGCTCTCAGAGCTGAGGAGACAGCATTCACAGTTCATGGAGGCCAAGGGTTCATGCAGGCCATGTGCAGCAGAACAGTAAAGAGGAGACCTGTGAAGGGCCCCCCTTACATCTGGCCTAGTACTGACCTGAGCAAGGTGTGAGGAAACCACCAATAATGGGACAAAAACCATTGGGAGGAAGAAGCAAAACAATCTCTAGAGGTCACACAGGAAAAGCAACTGTATATTCCCAAAGCCAGAGAGAGAGATTTCTTTTTTTTTTAATTTAATTTAATTTTTTTAAATTTTATTTTGTCGATATTTCTAAAGAGACTGTGCACTAAAGAGTCCTCAAGAGGGAACTGGCCAGGAAGGCTACTTTTGACTCCTGATAACAAAGCTTAAAAGCAACCCTTAAAGGAATTAAACCGAATTCAAGAAACTTAATGGTATCATAGAACAAAGCTCACAACTTCTTAAGACAAAAAATAAAATCTAACACTCAACCACATAAAATTCTAAATGTTTGACATCCAAGCAGAAATTGCCAGGCATGCAAAGAAGGAAGAAAATGTGACACATGCCTGTGAACAAATAAACAATTGAAACATTGATAAATGACAAGGATGATAAAATTAGGTTAAAATATGCATTAAAGCAGTGATTATAAAAGTACTCTGTACGAGTCTGTTCAAGATGGTTGGAAAAGACTAACCACAATTTAAAAACCTGGATGTATATAGATTTATATATAAAATAAACAGAAGAAGATTCTGAAAGATGGAGAGAGGAAGGCAAACTGCCTAGGGATTTTGATAACTAAAGAAAGGACAGAAAGGTAATTTCTCTGAGTTTTCTTTTTGCTTTCTGTTTTCCAGACTTCTGGCTAAAGAAGCCCAAGACCCACAGACCCAACCAGAGATGGGCACAGACAAAACAAACAAACAAACAAATCCTAAAAATAGCTCTAGCAAATGTTGCTTTGTGTTGCTTTGCCCCCCACTGATTTGTCACTCTTCTTCCCCTGGGTGACAGAGACACAAAGGATTACTTAAAGCCCATCTCTTCGGAGCAGTGAGAGACCCTGAAGTGGTTAATCTCCCATCGGAACCCTCAAGTGAGAGGCAACCCTTCCTCAGGAAATGAACCCCGAATTGGGGTTCTCATCCTGCATTTATTTTCCGGACCAGGAAGTTACAAGAAGAGACATAGGTGGGGTTATAGTTTAACCATATAGGCTGGTAACTTTCAGTGAAACAAGCCAGATGACATTCCATTAGACAATTAAGTGATCCACCATGGAAAGCTTGATCTTAGCAAACTCTTCCTCCAGAAATTTTCCAGTATCTTTACATTTCAATCCGTAACTAGTCTGTCCTTGAGCCAGCAACCTTGCTGTGCCACAATTCTTTATCTTACACCAGAGACTTTATAGCCTGAGAAAAATTTCCAGTCCTCTGCAAGGTTAATATTTGAAACCGCAAGGCTTTGGAAAACCAGGCCTTGTAAGGTAAATATGCTTTATAGTATATTCCACAAGCAAAAGGACCAGGGAAGGGAGCAGTCTAGCAGGATGAACAAACTTTTAGACAATAACAACCCTGATCTAGCCAAACACTGGAAAAACAAAAAACCTCTAGCTCCACCTTCACCCACAGTGCTAAATGCCAAGTGGGGAGCTGAGACTCGCACCCTTTCACCCTGGAATTCTCCCTGCTCAGCAGTTACCAGGTCCTGCTCTCCCCTTCCACTGGAGCATTGACTGAGGAGGCCAAGTGGTGACTTAGAATATTCAGATGAGGCCACCGCCCACCATAGGTCAGTGAAAGCCTGTTGGAAGCATGTACAGGTACTCTTAACCTGCCAGAAAGGGGACATTTGCACAGGGGCCTAGTACAGTGCTGGAACTTTTGTCCCCTCCAGTAGTAAGGTGAATCCTTCTCCCATAAGGTGACACAGGTACTGAATGAAGAGGCTGCACTGCTGTCCTCATGTGGTAGGAGTGAGATGACACCCTCTTCCTGTTCTGCAGAAATTTTTTAAAATATCAGGTAAAACAGAAACTGTAAATACCATTTGAAAACTCAAAACACGATACTCATCCAGATTTCAATCAAAAATTACTTTTTTTATACCAAGAATTAGGGAAATCTCAATTTGTATGGAAAAAGACAACCAAGACATGGCAACACCAAAATCATTTCAGTAAGAATTGTCTGAAGAAGATTTTAAAGCAGCCATCATGAAAATGCTTCATTCACTGAGCAATTGTGAATACTATTGAAAACAATGAAAAATTTGAAAGTCTCAGCAAAGAAATAGAAGAGATGAGAAGCAAATAGAAATTCTGTCACTGAAAAATACAATAACAAAAGCTAGAAGTTCAGTGGATGAGCTCAGGAACATAATGGAGGAGACAGAGGAAAGAATCAGTGAACTGAATGATAGAAAAGTAGACATCACCTGATCTGAAAACAGAGAGAAAGTGCACTCAAAAAGCAAATAAATATACAGACAGAGCAATAGGCATTGCATGACTGTAACCAAAACTGTAATATTTGTGTAACTGGAATTACAAAAAGAGAGGAGAAAGAGGACAAACATGAAAAATGGCTTAATGAAATGATGACCAAAATTTCCAAATTTGACAAGAGACATAAATCTAAAGATTTACATGGCTGCATGAATCTCAGAGAAAAAAAAATCAAAGAAATCCACAGCAAGGCATATCATAGCCAAATTTATGAAAAGGAAAGATAAAGAAAAGTATTAGAGGCAGCCAGAGAGAAATGACACATTATTTACAGGGGAAAGACAACTCAAATGACAGTAGATTTTTCATTGGAAAACTAGATATCCAAAAGAAAATGACAATCATTTTCAAGTGCTGAAAAGAAAGAACCCAGAATCCTATACCCAGAGAAAGAAATATCCTTCAGAATGAAGGAAAATTCAAAACATTATCAAATGCAGAAAAACTAAAACAAGTGTTGCTAGTCAACCTACTCTGATGCAATGGCAAAAGGAAATGTCCTAAACAGAAAAGAAACAATGAAAGAAAGATATTTAAGACAAGAGAGAAGAAAGAAATGGTAGGTATATATATATATGGGTAAATACAATAAGCTTGCCTTCTCTTCTTAATTAATTTTCTATATTAAGCTTGATATTTGAAGCAAAAATTATAACAATGCCTAATATAATATATATTTTTATTTTAATCAATTAGAAAATGAACTGCAAACATGTATAACATATAAATATATATTTATATAGATATATAATATATAGCATATATTCCTATATAAATACATTTAAAATATATATATTTGCAGTTCACTTCCAAATTGATTAACATAAACATAACTTTGAGTATATGCACTCAAAATCAATCCATCAAATAGAATTTATTTTCAATCAGGGCATTTAGAAAGCGTGGGTGAAAGCTAACCACAGAGATAGTGCACAATCCCAGGGCTTGGGCTTGGCCAAGTCCTTACCAAGTCATTCAGGAAGGTCTGAAGAGATCAAGTCGGGTGGGGGACAGCACAGCCCTGAGGGAGAAACACACACAGGTGCAGCTGTCCTGAGAAGAGAAAGCTTCTGTGGTTGGTGAACTAGAACAACTTCAGTCGATACTGCATGGCAAAAGTCAGGGGAATAAAGATCTTACCATCACTCCTCTCTCTTTTTCTACTTCTCTGGGTTTCCCATTGCCTAAACCTAACAAAACACCAAAGATCATAGAACACTATTGATAGAGCCCATAAAAAGTCCACCTTCTAGGACAGAGAGGAAGGTACAGAAGGGTGGAGAGGTGATCTGGAAGGGCAAACAGGTTATGTACAGTGCATTGTGTCCCTCAAAAGGTATAAATGTGGCCGTGAAAAGGAAAGCCACAGACTGAAGGAAGATACTTGCTACTTATAAACTAGCAATATGCAAATATTCAAAATACATAAAGGCTCAATTGAAGTTAATTAGGAAAAGACGGACAACACCGGGAACATTATAAAAAAAATACTTGAAGAGGCATTTCACAAAAGAGAATAACTAAATTGCTCATTAATATATGAATGTTCCGCATCTTCACTGCATCACAGTGGAGTGAATTAAATCCCAGTATAATATCATTATAGATATATCAGAATGGAAAAATATTTGTATAAAGACTGAGCGTACAATGCATTGGCAAGGATGCATATGAATTGATATCCTCACGCACAGCTGGTGGGACTGTAATTTTGTATAACCACTTTGTAAAATTGATTATCAATATTTAATGATCTAACAATTTTATCACTAGGCATAAACTTAACAGGAATAAGTGCGTGCATGCATGCACCAAAACACACAAACAAGATTTATTGTTCTTAGCAGTCTCCATTCACAGCAAGAGTGCTAAATGATAGTAAACTTTTCAAACAATAGAATATTGTAAACAATGAAAATAAATTAATTATAGCTATACATAAGAACAGGAAGGATTTTCATATGAATATTGATTACATGAGTTCAGACACAATACGATCTGGCATACAGACAGAGTTTTTGGGACCCTGCAAATGTGGGAAGAGTTAATGTGAAGAAGGGAGAAGCAAGCCTAAGGAAAATCTCAAAGGAATTACAGTGTCAAATGGTGAAGAAGAGGAGGAGAATCCAGCAAAGGAAATTAAAAGATCCAGTCAAGAACATAGTAAGAAACCTGGAGGGTTTGATATTCAGTACACTAAGAAAAAGAGTATATTAATTTCCTATTGCTGTTATATAACACGTTATCACAAATGCGGTGATAAATAGACTGTTCTCAAGAAAATAATGCAATCATAATGTGAATTCCCAAAACACTTTGATTAAGTTGGCTTTCCTGATTAACGTATATTATGCTTTAATAATTGTATTAATACACTGGATTTAATGTATTGATTTAATTTTATCATGTATTAATTCACTGGATTTCTACCAACAATGTTACATAACATTATATTTTAGGACTTTGCAAAATCAGTTCACTTATTTTTTGTATGCTTTTCTGATTTTTGAATCAAAATTATGATGCATGTATTTTCATATAGAATGTATAGTTTCTCAGTATTTAACATATTTTAATTCATTGGAGTTCTACAAAGTAATGTTATAATTTAGAAAATTTGAAGTCCCATATGAAAATACATGCGCTATAATTTTGGTCCAAAAATCAGAAAAGTATCTAAAAGATAAATGAATTGATTTGGCAAAGTCCTAAAATGTAGCAATTTGAAGGGGCTTTTAAAAAGAAAATGAAAGTGTAAGTAAGATAGTTTTTTTTTTTTAATTTCCTACAGTTAAATATGAATTTACTCCTTTATATTTAAAGTATGAAAACTGAGACAATAAAGGTACTGGTGCAATGTTTATAATTTGATTTTAGTTAGTACAGTCATATTTTAAAGGAATTACCAGTGGTATTTTTTAAAAGAACTTTGTAGCAAAACAACTGGAAGTGAATGTTTTCCTCTGATGGGAATAATCACGAATATAGCTCTTTTGTATATATTTGCCTGTGTATTTCCTTCATACCAAAAGAATGAATATTAGGTAATATTTATTAGAGCAAATAGTGGTAAAAGACGTACAAAATGCTTTGATATATACTTTTATTTTCCAAAATTTACATATAAGAAGGAATTCTTTTTATGTAAGCACTGCTAAAAGAAAATATCTTTAACATCAAATGGTTAATATTTTGCTGAAAAAAAATAAGTTTATCAACCAATTCAGTCTCATAAAAGCAAAGTTAAATGATCTGAGCCCACTGACTAACACATTTCTTTAAAAAATACTACAATTTGAAATGAAATGTGTTTCATTTGTTAACTCTTTTTCCTATTCACACACTAGAAAATAGCTTTTAAAATAGTTTTGGCATACCTCTGGTCTTGTATGACTGCATTTCCTTCTATATTCACTTATACTTGTAAATACACTTCAGACTCCAGAAAGTTATCCATATTCTAGGCCCTGAAAAGTCATGGCCAAAAACTAGAGTTTTAAAATTTAACTCATTTAAACAGAAATATTTATAATTACATTTCATGAAATTTAGGTAATATTGTAGTATAATTAGTACGCCACTATTATTATTATATTATTATTATTATAATCTCTGTTTTAGTACAAAGAGGATTTCCATCTTTTTTTTTTTTTTTTTTAATTTTATTTTGTCGATATACATTGTAGCTGATTATTGCTTCCCATCACCAAAACCTCCCTCCCTTCTCCCTCCCCCCCTCCCCCCCGACAATGTCCTTTCTGTTTGCTTGTTGTATCAACTTCAAATAATTGTGGTTGTTATATCTTCTTCCCCCCCCCCCCGGTTTGTATGTGTGTGTGTATGTGTGTGTGTGAATTTATATATTAATTTTTAGCTCCCTCCAATAAGTGAGAACATGTGGTATTTCTCTTTCTGTGCCTGACTTGTTTCACTTAATATAATTCTCTCAAGGTCCATCCATGTTGTTGCAAATGGCAGTATTTCATTCGTTTTTATAGCTGAGTAGTATTCCATTGTGTAGATGTACCACATTTTCCGTATCCACTCATCTGATGATGGGCATTTGGGCTGGTTCCAACTCTTGGCTATTGTAAAGAGTGCTGCGATGAACATTGGGGAACAGGTATACCTTCGACTTGATGATTTCCATTCCTCTGGGTATATTCCCAACAGTGGGATGGCTGGGTCGTATGGTAGATCTATTTGCAATTGTTTAAGGAACCTCCATACCATTTTCCATAGAGGCTGCACCATTTTGCAGTCCCACCAACAATGTATGAGAGTTCCTTTTTCTCCGCAGCCTCGCCAGCATTTATCGTTCAGAGTCTTTTGGATTTTAGCCATCCTAACTGGGGTTAGATGGTATCTCAATGTGGTTTTGATTTGCATTTCCCGGATGCTGAGTGATGTTGAGCATTTTTTCATATGTCTGTTGGCCATTTGGATATCTTCCTTAGAGAAATGCCTACTTAGCTCTTTTGCCCATTTTTTAATTGGGTTGCTTGTTTTCTTCTTGTAAAGTTGTTTGAGTTCCTTATATATTCTGGATATTAATCCTTTGTCAGATGTATATTTTGCAAATATTTTCTCCCACTCTGTTGGTTGTCTTTTAACTCTTTTAATTGTTTCTTTTGCTGTGCAGAAGCTTTTTAGTTTGATATAATCCCATTTGTTTATTTTTCCTTTGGTTGCCCGTGCTTTTGGGGTCGTATTCATGAAGTCTGTGCCCAGTCCTATTTCCTGAAGTGTTTCTCCTATGTTTTCTTTAAGAAGTTTTATTGTCTCAGGGTGTATATTTAAATCCTTAATCCATTTTGAGTTGATTTTAGTATACGGTGAGAGGTATGGATCTAGTTTCATTCTCCTGCATATCGATATCCAGTTATCCCAGCACCACTTGCTGAAGAGGCAGTCCCTTCCCCAGTGAATAGGCTTAGTGCCTTTGTCAAAGATCAGATGGCAGTAAGTGTGTGGGTTGATTTCTGGATTCTCTATTCTATTCCATTGGTCAGTGTGTCTGTTTTTATGCCAGTACCATACTGTTTTGGTTATTATAGCTTTGTAGTATAGCTTAAAGTCAGGTAGTGTTATGCCTCCAGCTTTATTTTTTTTGCTGAGCATTGCTTTGGCTATTCGTGGTCTTTTATTGTTCCATATAAATGTCTGAATAGTTTTTTCCATTTCTGAGAAAAATGTCTTTGGAATTTTGATGGGGATTGCATTGAATTTGTATATCACTTTGGGTAGTATGGACATTTTCACTATGTTGATTCTTCCAATCCAAGAGCATGGAATATCTTTCCATCTTCTTGTATCCTCTCTAATTTCTCTCAGCAGTGGTTTGTAGTTCTCATTATAGAGATTTTTCACCTCCTTGGTTAACTCAATTCCTAAGTATTTTATTTTTTTGGTGGCTATTGTAAATGGGCAGGCTTTCTTGATTTCTCCTTCTGCATGTTCACTATTGGAGAAAAGAAATGCTACTGATTTTTGTGTGTTGATTTTGTATCCTGCTACTGTGCTGAAATCATTTATCAATTCCAACAGTTTTTTTGTAGAGGTTTTAGGCTGTCCGATATATAGGATCATGTCATCTGCAAACAGGGACAGTTTGACTTCATCTTTTCCAATCTGGATGCCCTTTATTTCCTTCTCTTCTCTGATTGCTCTGGCTAGTACTTCCAACACTATGTTGAATAGAAGTGGTGAGAGTGGGCATCCTTGTCTAGTGCCTGTTCTTAAAGGAAAAGCTTTCAGCTTTTCCCCATTCAGGATGATATTGGCAGTGGGTTTGTCATATATGGCTTTAATTATGTTGAGATACTTTCCCTCTATACCTAACTTATAGAGGGTCTTTGTCATGAATGAGTGCTGAACTTTATCAAATGCTTTTTCAGCATCTATAGAGATGATCATATGGTCCTTGTGTTTGAGTTTATTAATATGGTGTATCACATTTATTGATTTGCGTATGTTGAACCAACCTTGCATCCCTGGGATGAATCCCACTTGATCGTGATGAATAATTTTTCGTATGTGTTGCTGTATTCTGTTTGCTAGTATTTTAGTGAGGATTTTTGCATCTATATTCATCAAGGATATCGGCCTGTAGTTTTCTTTTTTGGTTATATCTTTACCTGGTTTTGGTATCAGGATGATGTTTGCTTCATAGAATGAGTTTGGGAGATTTGCGTCCATTTCAATCTTTTGGAATAGTTTGTAAAGAATCGGTGTCAATTCCTCTTTGAATGTTTGGTAAAATTCTGCTGTGAATCCATCTGGTCCTGGGCTTTTCTTTGTTGGGAGCCTTCTGATAACAGCTTCAATCTCCTTTATTGTTATTGGTCTGTTCAAATTTTCTACGTCTTCACGGTTCAGTTTTGGGAGCTTGTGTGTGTCCAGAAATTTATCCATTTCCTCCAGATTTTCAAATTTGTTGGCGTATAGTTGTTTATAGTAGTCTCGAATGATTCCTTGTATTTCAGATGAATCAGTTGTAATATCGCCTTTTTCATTTCTAATTTTGGTTATTTGAGTCTTCTCTCTTCTTTTTTTTGTTAGCCATGCTAATGGTTTGTCAATTTTATTTATCTTTTCAAAAAACCAACTTTTTGATTCGTTGATCTTTTGAATTGTTTTTTGGTTTTCAATTTCATTCAGTTCTGCTCTGATCTTAATGATTTCTTTCCGTCTGCTAACTTTAGGATTGGATTGTTCTTGTTTTTCTAGTTCTTTAAGGTGAAGTGTTAGGTTGTTCACTTGCCATCTTTCCATTCTTCTGAAGTGAGCATTTAATGCAATAAATTTTCCCCTCAATACTGCTTTTGCAGTATCCCACAGGTTTTGGTAT
Organism: Cynocephalus volans; assembly: GCF_027409185.1. NCBI lineage: Eukaryota > Metazoa > Chordata > Mammalia > Dermoptera > Cynocephalidae > Cynocephalus > Cynocephalus volans. Next base: position 9,624,849 of record NC_084474.1, read on the forward strand.
GATGTATCATTGTTTTCATTAGTTTCAATAAACTTTTTGATTTCCTGCTTGATTTCTTCTTGGACCCATATGTCATTAAGTAGAATGCTGTTTAATTTCCATGTGTTTGTATAGTTTCCAAAGTTTTGTTTGTTATTAATTTCTAGTTTTAATCCATTGTGGTCTGAGAAGATACATGGGATAATTCCAATTTTTTTGAATTTATTGAGACTTGATTTGTGACCTAATATGTGATCTATCCTGGAGAATGATCCATGTGCTGATGAGAAGAATGAATATTCTGAGGTTGTTGGGTGGAATGTTCTGTAGATATCTGCCAATTCCAATTGGTCTAGAGTCTTGTTTAGATCTTGTGTTTCTCTACTGATTCTTTGCCTAGATTATCTGTCTAATATTGACAGTGGAGTGTTCAGGTCCCCTGCTATTATGGTATTAGTGTCTATTTCCTTCTTTAGGTCTAATAGAGTTTGTTTTATAAATCTGGCTGCTCCAACATTGGGTGCGTACATATTTATGATTGTTATGTCTTCTTGATGGATCAGTCCTTTTATCATTAAGTAGTGTCCCTCATTGTCTCTTTTTATGGTTTTTAGTTTAAAGTCTATTTTGTCAGATATAAGAATAGCCACTCCAGCTCGTTTTTCTTTTCTGTTTGCATGGTAAATCTTTTTCCATCCTTTCACTCTTAGTCTGTGTGAATCTTTATGGGTGAGGTGGGTCTCTTGTAGGCAGCATATAGTTGGGTCCTGCTTTTTGATCCAGTCAGCCAGTCTGTGTCTTTTAATTGGGGAATTTAAGCCTTTAACATTAAGAGTTGTTATTGAAAGGTGTTGATTTATTCCTAGCATTTTATTGGTTGTTTGGTTGTCTTAGGTGTCTTTTGTTCCTTGCTTTCTGATTTACTGTTTGGTTTCTTTGTTTGTTGGTTCCTTAGGTTGTAGATAGTGTTTTTGTTAGCTTGTTTTCTCTTCATGAATGCCATTTTTATTGTACTAGCGCGTTTATATTTTTCTTAGGTTTTTATGGCAGTGGTAGTTATTTTTCAGGAACCAAACCCAGTACTCCCTTGAGGATTTCTTGTAAGGGTGGTCTTGTGGTAGTGAACTCCCGCAGTTTTTGTTTGTCTGAGAAATATACTATTTGGCCCTCATTTCGGAAGGATAGCCTTGCAGGGTAGAGTATTCTTGGCTGGCAATCTTTGTCTTTTAGTATTTTGAAAATATCATCCCATTCCTTTCTAGCTTTTAGGGTTTGTGATGAAAAGTCTGATGTTAACCTGATTGGGGCTCCCTTATAGGTGATTTGACGCTTCTCTCTTGCAGCTTTTAAGATTCTCTCTTTGTCTCTGAGTTCTGCCAATTTGACTATGACATGTCTTGGAGAAGGCCTTTTTGGGTTGAATACATTTGGAGATCGTTGAGCTTCCTGGATCTGAAGATCTGTGATTTTTCCTATACCTGGGAAGTTTTCTGCCACTATTTTGTTGAATATGTTTTCAATGGAATCTCCATTTTCCTCCCCTTCTGGAATACCCATGACTCGGATATTTGAGCGCTTGAGGTTGTCTGATATCTCTCTCAGATTTTCTTCCATGTCCTTGATTCTTTTTTCTTTCTTTTTGTCTGCTTGTGTTATTTCAAACAGCCCATCTTCAAGTTCAGAGGTTCTCTCTTCAACTTCGACAAGCCTGCTGGTTAAACTCTCCGTTGTGTTTTTTATTTCACTGAATAACTTCTTCAGTTCAGCAAGTTCTGCTACATTTTTTTTCAGGACATTGATTTCCTTGTATATTTCCTCTTTCAGATCCTGTATACTTTTCCTCATTTCATCATGATGTCTAGCTGAGTTTTCTTGTATCTCATTCAGTTTCCTTAGAATTATCACTCGAAATTCCTTGTCAGTTATTTCAAGGGCTTCTTGTTCTATAGGATCTAGAGTATGAGATTTATTAACTTTTGGTGGTGTACTTTCTTGATTTTTTGTATTTTTGGTGTCTTTTTTTGGTGTTTATTCATTGTGGCAGGGGGTTTCACAGTCCACCGGTTTGAGACTAATGACTAACTAGGATGTTGCTGTGGTTGCCAATTTGGTATGGCTCCCACCGTGACTGCTCAGTTGGCCTCTAGTGTCTTGTGTGTGTGGTTGCCTCGGGTCTTGGGCTTCTCCGGGGATCCACCTTTCTGGTCAGCTTGGACTCTGCTGGGCTGGTGGATCACGTACCACAGGGTGTGTGATCTCTGTTGAGCTTTCACTTTCTGTACCGGACTTCTCCCCGTTCCGTGTGCTCTGGCCCAGGCTGTTAGATCGTGCAGTGGCGACCCCACCGGGTGTGTGGTTTCTGTCGAGTCTCCGCCTCCCTGGTCGCACGTCTCCCCCCTCTGTGCACACTGTGCTGGGCTGGGGTGTGTCTTCTGCACCCCTCGTCTATCAGCTGGGCCTTCAAGACCCTGCTCAGCACCGCCTCGCCCAGGAAGTCTACCAGGTTTCTGCTAGGCACAGACGACCGGTCTCTCTGGGTGCCTTTGTAGCACTGTGTAGATCTTTCTCGGGTCTTGTTCACCTTTGTATCCCCCCGGTATAAACCGAGTCTAGTGCCCGCCTGCAGCCTGCTCTCCGGCAGGTTCTAGCGGACCTGGGAACTCTCCTACCACACTATTCCCAACCAGAAATTCGTTAGGCTTTTTTCCAAACTGGTGGTCACAGAGATGGTATCTGCCTCCCAGTAACAGGAAGTTTACCAGGGCCGGAGTCCAGGGTGTGGTGGAGTGACAGTCGGCCCGCCCGTATTTCCTAGCCCTCCCAACACTGGTCGGGACGCCCCACACCCCCAGCCCCGCCAGAGAACCGCGGAGGGAGTGGGAGAGGAGGCCGGCCCGCAGGGTCCGGAAAGCCCCGCGCCAGGCCAAGCAAATGGGCTCAGTGATGGCCGATCAGGGCGGAGCTGCCCGCACCTGGGAAAATGGAGGCAGCACTGGGGCAGTGAGTGGCCTGGTGGTGCAGGCGGGAGCCGGGTGGGCAACCACCCCCCGAACAGAGCTGTGCCAGGGATCACTCACAGTGCTGTGCCAGGTCGGGCGCTCGCTCTGTCTCTGGTTTGTTGCCTTCCGTGTTCTCGGCGCTGCCGCCTCGGGCTGTTCAGTCGCGGCGCCGCTCGGGCGCTCCCAGGAATCTTCTTTAATGCCGGCCTGAAACCTCGAATCCTGAATAGGGCAGCTGGCCGCCTTCAGTGCGGCCCCAGCCTCCGGGATCCTGGCTGCATCCACAGCAGCCCTGGTGCCGTGTTCCCTGTTTCAAGACTCGCTTTTGCAGCTAAGAATCAGTTCTTTTCCTGCTCCACACTTCAAAGCTGTTGCCGGTAAATGAGGCAGCCTCTCCTGCCGGGGGCAAAGTGGCGTTGAGCCCCCACGACCGGCCAGCAGCAGCAGTCCTCCCTTAAGAGATGGCCAGAGGAAGGTCCACAAGTTTCCCGGCTGCCTGAGGCCCAGTGGCCACCTTTTCCACCTCAGCTACTCCGCGCCAGCCGCCGCAGCCGCCGCCATCTTGAAACTCCCCCTGTGACTCGAGGATTTCCATCTTAATCTCTACCCAATAAAAACATCTTATTAAGGGAATTATATATAACAAGTTAATTCTTTGTAGCTTACAAAGAATAAACATATGTAATCAAAAAGATTGTGAGAACAATGTATAAAAATGCAAAAAAAAAAAAAAAAACAATTGTGAAATAAAACAATATGATGAAACATTGGGAAAATACTCATATATGTGAGAGCACACTTGTTAGTAACTTATTATTGTTATTATTACTAACCTGATACAGTTAGACACATTTTTTTGTTTGTTTGAAATTTATCAATATATTTATAAATACTAACAGTTCTATTTCCACTTAATCTGAAATAGCAATATCAAATGTTTGGTTCAATGGCATAAACTGTTATATAATTCTTGACATTTTTATGTTTGTAAAATATATGACATCATGTACTAACTTATACTACTTTAAAAGTCCATGTAGTGGAAGTTCATAGAAAAATATACTGGAGGAAAAGTTTTTAAATATGTCTTATTTTAAAATTGGTGAAGTCACTTTTGCTCTGTGAGTGAGCAAATTAACCAGTATCTGAACTTCAGTTTTATGTGCTGTGAATGGTGATTATACATATGCTTTGCTAATAAGTAAGAACACTATTTCAGGGTTCTAAAATATATAGTGTATTACAAAAAGAAAATAATATTGGGCCACAAATATGGTTATTGACAAACATCATGATTTTCGGAAGAAAGTCAAATAGGTGTGAATTCCAGATCCATTATTTTTTTCTGTGTAACCTTGGATTAAGTTACTTAACCTCTTTAAAATTCATTTCTTCTTTTTAAAAGTGGGTAAAATAGATTACAAATAATTTAATTTTAAATATTTAATTTGGTAAGATTATTAAATTTTATAAATAAATATGCACTTTTTAAATTTGGAATTAATGTCCTAATGAAAAATATTTAATAAAAAGTTTAAATCCATTAATGACATGGTCTAAATTATTGGCAGTAGAAAGGATTTGAGCTTGAGAAATAAATTTAGAACAATAAACATTGTCACATGTTGTGGAATTAAGCTTTAGACTTAAAATAGGTGGTGGTAGAGAGGATAGATGGATGTAAGTGACATCCTGGAGAAATAATTAAGATAAAATAACGACTAACTTAATAATAATAAAAAAGGAACACAGAGAAGTTTTTAAAAGTCTCATATTTCCTAGCAGTGGAGAAGACAAAATGGCAATATTCTTAAAAGAACCAGGGGTACTGTGAGGAGAGAAAGTGGGATTTAAAAAATTTTTTTAAGCAAATAATAACTTTAATTTTAGACATTGAAATTAGATCACCATGGATAAAAATGCCCATCAATAGGACACAATCTTCTAATAATTGAGCCTAGAGGAAATATGCCTGAAGACTAAGCTCTGGGGAGTCCTTACTTTTACAAGCAGGAGGGGAACTGGAATTTGGGGAGGAGAGTATGTCCAGAGAAGTCAACATTTCAGGAGTGCTTGGTGTTTGTCAAAAACTACAAGGCAATCAAGTCTTTAGTTATTAAAATTAGGGAGTCATTGATCAATCTTTAGAGTTTGATTTCAGCAATATAGAGTTGAAGAACCGATTTTAGTAATGTAACCTCTCATATGAAGGGATTTCACCCCTTTTTGGAATCTCCTAGCAATAATTAATAATATTTTTTAAAGTAACTTATAGAACAACATAACCAGATACAGTACAGACACAGAACACTGAAAGTAGGACTAACCGCGTTGCCTGCCAGCCTTCAAATCCTTGGGAAGGAAGGATGAAAGTTACACACCACAAAGTGAGGGTAGGGACAGGGGCGCCATCAGCTGAAAACCCTGAGGATTTGTCAGTTATGGGTTATAAGATGAAATGTAGTGATCATGTGTAGCCACTCCCATTTATTCTGCACAATAGGACATTGGAACTTCAAAAAAGATCTTTAATTACGGCCATTATAAGTCTTTGGTAATCCACAGATGGTTAGTTGTTAATTGATAACCTGTTTAATGAATAGTGTGTTGCACCTGAATTGGAGGAAAAAAACTGGTAGTTAAAAAGGTGTAAATTTAATGTTAAGTGTGGGTTATGTGGGGCCTAGACAGCCACCTAGTCCTTCTTGAGTCCTTAAAGCTTTCATTATTAAAAGCTCTGCACTCCATGATTCATCATGGAATAGAAAAAAATGATACAAATTATAAAAATAAATTGGTGGGGTGACCATTCTGAAATTGCTGAAATGGTTTATTACCAATGTTTGGTTTGTCAAACCCATAATAAAACCTGACAATAAAAACCTCAGGTGGTACATTTTTGCCACTTGCTGGGCCATTTAAACATTTACAGAGGGACTTCACTTAATTCTTACCGTCAGTGGAATGTCAGTATATTCTTGTAGTTCTCTGTATGCTCTCTGGTTGAATAGAAGCTTTCCCGTGCAAGAAGGCCAATGCTGCAACAGTAGTAAAAGGTTATTAGAAAATGTTTTCCATCTGAGGCATTTATGGAGAAACGTAGGTCATAATCATTTCACTTGATAAATTATAAAACAGTTAAATAAGGTATTACAGACACAATGGCATTACCATTGTCCATGTCATCCTCAACATTCTGGGAAGATTGAAAGGACAAACGGTATTTTAAAACTGAAATTGTTATACTAACTGAATTGACTATATTGCCCTGGCCAAAGGTAGTGCTCTTGGCCTAGATGGCAATCAGATCCTCTCCTACTGGAAAACACAAATTAACCCTGTATGGAATAGTTACTGTAAGACCTCTAATGCTTCTCATAATAGAAATTCATGTATTTCCTGTTCTTATAAACTATGACACGACTCAATGCTGTAAGGTTTTAACACATTATGCCAAAGCATGTCTTCACCAGGTGAAAGAAGCCTTTCATGACCCACCAGCTGATGGCATCCAGGCCTTTTATGATCTAGAACCCAGAGTGTGGGGCTTTTGAAGATGACAGCAGAGAAAGACTGCCCTTGAACTCCATTGCATGGGACCATATCAAGTTCTTCTTACTACCCACACTGTAGCAAAACTTCAGGGCCTCAAGCCGTTGATCCACATCTCTCAGTTCAAGAGGGGCCCTACTGCGTCCTGGAACTACACACCCATCAGAGACCTCAAGGTAAAACTGACCAGAGAGGTTTCTCCCCAGAAGAAGATGACATCCTAGGCACGAACAGCTTGTCCAAGATCATAGATCAAGATGTTTTTTTCCTTTGTCATCATGAAATCTTTGTCCCTTTTTCTGCTTTCCCTGTTTTTTTTTTTTTTTTTCTGCTTATACACAGCAAGATAATGCGATAATTAAGATTTTACATTGATAGCTCTGCAGGAAACTTAACTGAATGCTGGATATGTCATGCTAAACCCAAATCCCTACATGATCCTAGGGTTCCTCTAGTGCACCCTGTAACAAATTTCACTAACATTCTAAGTGTGATTACTTAGTCAAATTGCACATCGGGTCTTTTCATAGGATTAGGCTTTTAGATTCATGTATTTAGATTCCTTGCTTAAATCTAACAGTAAGCAAAGCCAATAGTGAGAGTTTTGTAGTTAAATTATGCCAAAAACTGAATAAGAAAACCAAAGAGAAAGATAATTTGACACTTCATAGGTGAATTTATAACCACAATCCTTTTTAGCCTCCAGTCATGAAAGACTTAATAAGGGAGCTTGGATAAATAACTGCCAGTGTTTCCCCACTGGTGACCCATAAAGCACAAGATGTCCCACGGGAAACTGTCTGTTGTCCTACAGGATTTTTCTATATCTGTGAAGGATATGAAGCAACTTCATGTCTCAGTAAGTGGAAAATAAAGGAGCCAATATGAATGAGGAATTCTAATGGTACCACTGTAACTCCATAACAAATTGGAAACTGAACATTGGTCTACACCTCTTAAATTGCACCACATAATAAAGAGAAATTTGTCAGCAGGTGTAAAGCCCTCTATATTGGCATCTTTTCATAGAATCCTTCTTCCATTGCTTGGCATAAATGTGATGACAGTTACAAATCTGTGTCAAACATTACTAACATAGCTGACTCTACTGCAAAGGCAATAGTTGCCCAACAAACTTCTCTAAGCCTTCTTGCTAAATTTGTTTTAGATAACAGAATTGCTTTGAAATATCTATTGACTAAACAGGGAGAAATGTTTGTTTAATAGCTAACACCCCCTCATGCACTTGGATATATGCATCTGGTAATGCAGGAATGCAACAAAAGAGGCTTCTTGGTTAAAACAAGTAGATTCCTCTTCTGGCTTATTCTTTGATTTATTTAATTTTATTTTGTTTGGTTGGAGGGGTCCTTGGTTAAGAAGAATTGTTCAGTGTCCTGGTGCTATCCTCCTGACAGTCATCGCATTAGTCCCCAGTGTGCTGGATCCTCTCAAGAGTCTCAGGTGCTTGTGTGCAGGACAAACCATTAATGCACACACTTACTGTGCATTAATGGTTGCAAACCCTTTAGAACAAGAAAAACATGAAGATTTTCAGTAAGTTGATGTTGTCACTTATGAATTCCACACTGCAACCAAATAAGTCCATTATAATTGTCACAGAGGGTGGCATCAATGCCTGAATTTTGAACAATCTCTCAAGATTGAGAGGCTGACAAAAGAAGGGATTGTTAAAGCAGGTAAGGAGACCATTAGCCTTAGGTTGTCTCTCTAACAGGAGTCTTACATAAGCAAACTGGGACTTAACTTGGAAACATTGATTGTAACGGGCTTTAAAATAAGTAAGTAAACAAATAAATAATCTCAGCCAATCACAAACAGCCAAGCAGCTGATTGCATATATAACTATGGACCTCCCACAGAATAATATCCAAATAAGCAAATGCCTCCTCACGCCATACCCAAATAAGGCAAATTCCTAGCTAGAGCCAATCAAGTTATTTGTCTACTTTGCTTCTGTGTTCAGCCTGTAAAAGCTCACTGCTCATGCTATTAGAGTAGAGATCTACTCTTCCATGATCAAATAAACTATTAAATTTCATTTTTCTAAAGTTATTCTTTTAAAAAGGCTAAGGTGACACTAACCCCCACCTGTTTCTTGTGGCAAGAGATGGAGGATCAGCTGTCCACTCAGCCCACCAGCACCATCTACCACAGATGTTTCTGTCAAGCAGGTCTAAAATTTTATCTCCCCGCAGCAAAACTGGGTACTCTTCCTGCTTCTATGGTGCAGTAAAGTGAGGGTAGAAAATCAGCCCCTGCTGAAATCCCAGCTGGGTGCAGGTTTTCTGATGGTGTATTCTTAGGGCACAGTGATTTAGGATGCATCAGGATGTGTCCTGCAGGGAGAAGGATGGTTGCTGCCTCCATTCCCTTCTTCCACATAGAAAAAGGTGCAACCTTAGTGGGCCTCTTTGCAATTTGGAAACAACATACATTTCATTTTGGAATCCATTTAATCCAAAAGCGTGTACAATTGCATGTGGCTCAGTGGAAGCCTGGCTCTACAAAGGTCCCAACTACTGTTCACATTGCTTTGTAACCCTGGGGTGTTCGAAATATCTACAGGCAGATAGGGATACAGCATGGAATCTTTTATAGGGCTGAGGGGTGAATCACAGTGCAGACCTTTAGGACTGAAGCACAGCTATGCCATCATCATTATTTTTCTTTTGAGAGAAAGGTTTTGACTATGTCTAGGGCACCTAGAACAGGTCCTGAAACATAGCAGGCTCACAATTACAAATTTGCTGAAAGAAAACACATACTAGAGTGAAAATGAGTTTTGTGTCTATAATTTGATAGGATTAATAAATAGCTCAGATATAAACTTAGTTAAAATTTTTAAACTAAAGAAAATATGGATTTTATGTTGCTGAAATCTCCACTTAGTGCTTTTTATAGACTTTCCATAATAGAATTTCAAAGCCAAGGCAGTGTGCCAGCACAGTCATTAAAGCACATCTTGCTTTTAATGCACATTTTATGTCAAGAGGCATTGAGCAGTGCCTGATTCCATTTCTTCTTAAAAATTTATGTGGATTTCTCTAACATAGTATTTAGCCCATGTTTTACTGCAGCAAAGATATGGGATGACATCTTGTTTACATTATTGTTGATATTTAACCTACAATATAGCATTGATAAAAAATACGAGGTTTAGTTCTTGAAATACGATAATTAACCCATATTATTTTTTATTTACATTTTTATATCTTCTTTTTATTTCACCATGATTTTCAGTTACCTTTTACTTATTTCAGTATCTTTATATAATCAGGCACAAATATCAACTGTTATCTCTCATGTATTCATTATGGATCATATAAAAATCTCTTATAGCTATTCTGCTTAAAAACCCCCACAGAATACACTATCTATCACTTACTGTTTAGTATCGGTTTGTGTTATACAAAAGTTTGCCAGCTGGAATTTTCAGGGGACACCAAGTAATGAGATAAGCTTATGCTACGGCTCATCCTCTGGGATCAATCTCCCTGTTACCGGTCTCTTGTACACACTTCAATGATCAGGACAAGAATCATTTTCTTCATGTTTTCCCTGGTATTTATTTATTTATTTATTTATTTATTTATTTATTTATTTATTTATTTATTTATTTATTTATTTATTTATTTATTTATTTATTTATTTATTTATTTATTTATTTTCGTGAGCGGCACTTAGCCAGGGAGTGCACCGGTCATTCCTATATAGGATCCGAACCCGCGGCGGCAGCGTCGCCGCGCTGCTAGCGCAGCACGCTACCGAGTGCGCCACGGGCTCAGCCCCCTGGTATTTAATTAAGTAAAGATGTTTTCTCGGTAATAACACTCTTTAAAAATATCATTATTTTAAATTCCAGAAACAAGAGAGGAGTGTAGAGAATAGTGGGGAGGGCAGGGATGGGATTAGACAAAACTGAGTTTTGTTCTTGCTCTTTTCATGAGGGTATACAGCTTTCTCCTCCGTGTCGTATATAGTTTGTCACATATATAGTTAGATTACTACAACTGTAAAACAAATATTAAGTTCACTGTCAAAAGGCACTGTGTATTCTTTGTACTGTATACATTTTCAGTACCTAACGTAACCGAGTTCCTTATGTTCTAGGTACTAAATAAAGTCTCATTCATTGATTTTATTTTAAGCTCTTGAGCAAACAGAAATAATGATATCCTGTGATAATGGTGAAGTAAGGAAAGGGTTGTTCAGATAAAAACCAAGAAAATCATTGCAGCTGAATTTAAAATTCAATTATGCATTGGTATTCCATAGTTCTTCATGCTATGGATTCAGAAAATTTGATATCTCAGAATTTTATAAAGATTAAATAATGTTTTACTATAGGCTGTGAATGTAGCCTTCTTATACCAGCATTCTACTGGGGCTCCCCAGCATTAGGCATAGTATACTAGCGGGTGCATTAAAATGCAAATTTTAATCAGAATTGCCTCTAGAGAGAAGATTTTTAAAAAGATGAAAAATCTTTGAAACAGGAAGTTTCTACTACTCTTCAAAATAAGAGAATCTGCCACAATCCATCAATGAATTTTATCTAACAAAGCATAGTTGATAGAGCACCTGCCACAGGGAAGGAATGAATCATGACGTAGTATTTGCTAAGCATCTAAAAAGAGATAATACAAAGTAAAACCAGACAACTTTTCCTTATATGTTAACAGTCATGAAAGCTAAAGCGGTTCAATGACTTGTTACATACATGTACATATATATAGTGCCATTTATACTGTAAGCTCTAGAGATGAAAATAGGACTGATTTCTGCTTTCATGGAGTTATTGATCCGGGGGCGCTGAAAGGGAAAACAATAGAGACTGCATAGTGCTATAAACCAGGCTTTTACAAGGGATGGTGACAGGAAAAGTGGCTGTTCTTGCCTGTGGGCAAAAGAGACAGAAACCATTTAAAATATCATATCAAAGGACAAGCATGATATAATATCTGGTATAAGATTTTGGAATTATATTTACGTAATAATCTCTAACCCTAGTGTGAATGCTTCTCACCATATATTTTTTTTCCTGAAACAAAATTTTCAAATAATTAAAAACATTGTCATTTATATAGATTTTTATTATAAATAGATAAATACATTTATTAAAAAGAAAAACTTTATGCCCCTTTCAAAATAAATATTGAACAATGAAAACAAACAAACATATTCCACAGGGTGCCCAAACCCTCTTGAGCTGAAAGATAAAATTTGAAACAGAGAAAGAGCGTATCATAGTCCACTAGAGTGAAGGCAACTCAGCAGTGTCTCCTGCTAAACTCGCAGGGGACGTTCTCCAGAATCATTGAGCGATTCTTGATCTTTTATTCTAATTAGGTTTGTACTTTGAACTGCAAATTTGGATTTCAATCCAGAGAATTTTCTTAAATCCTTGCTCTTCCCTGGCTAATAAGAGATGTACAGAATTCTTGGTAAACAGGTACTTTTTGTTTGCTTGTTTTCCCTGAGCACATTAAATATGTAAGGCTTCTGCCTTCTGGACTCCTTGGTTTCAGATGGCTGTTAATCTGACTGAGGAACCCCTTGCATGTGATAAGTCACTTCTCTCTTGCTTTTTGTATTTTGGCATTTGTATTTTGACGTTTTAACTACAATGTATCTGTAGTTCTTGTGTTTATACAACTTGGAGGTGTTCAGTTTGTTTGATGAATAGATTAATAACATTTCTCAATTTTGGAAATTTCTAGGTATGATTTTTTCCAATGTAATTTCTTTCGTTTCTTCCTCCTCTCCTAGGAGAAACCACAGTCATATGCGTGTGTTAGTGCACTTGATGGTGTCCCACAGGCCTCTGAAGCAGTTCAGCTCTTTTTTCTTTCTCACACTGTTCCTATGCTGACTATCTCCAAGTCCTCTGATTTTTATTTTTCCAGTTCATATCTGCTCTTGATCCACTCATAGCAAACTTCTAAAATTCACTAATTGCACTTTTAAATTTCAGAATTTCCAATTGGTTCTTTTATATTATTTTGGTCTCTTTCATTAGCATTATCTATTTGACGGCATATCACAGAGTGATTTTCTTTATTTCTTTACCCACTTTTTTTTTCAGTTCTCTGAATTTATTTATAATAGCTGATTTCAAATCTTCATATAGTTAGTCAAAAATCTGGACCTCCTCAATACAATTCGTACTAACTGCTTTTTTTCATGTTTATTTTCTATATTTCAGTGTCTTCTTGTGTCCCATAATTTTTGTTGAAAACTAGACAATCTAGATAATATAATAAGGTAACTCTAGATATCAGTTTCACCCTTACTGCGGGGGTTTGTTGTCTTTTCTGGGTTTGTCTATTTTGTTTCTTTGTTGATGGTGGTGGTGTTGTCGATGTCTATTTACTTAATGACACCCCTGGACTAACTCTATTTATTTCCTGTATTCTTGGCCATTGAAGTCTCTGTTTAGTTTGCTTAGTGATCAGCTATTGGTTTTTTGTTGGAAATTACCTTAAATTCTTTGAACTGTGAGTCTTCTGCTTTTTACTGAAGGGCCCTATGTTGGTGCGGGGGTACTCCTTCAACTCTCAAGCAGTTTAAAATGCTGCTTTACCTTTTATGTATTGCTTGCACAGGGTCTCAAGATCAGTCATCGCTGGCAGATAGGATCCTGTCAAGTCTTTCCTAGATGTACACACAGCCGTCTTTTTTTGGCATATTTATCTCCAGGAATATGTCAAAACTTTTTAAAGCCACCTATGGGTATCTCATTCCCTGTATCTATTAAAACTTTTCTTTATGTTTAGTGTTTTTACTTGCCTGTTTAAAAAATCTTTGCCTCTCATCATCTCATTGCAATGTTCTTCCTCTTTATCTTTTTAAAATCTTCTTAAAACTATCATTTTCTCTTTCACATTTATGTTTGTAATCAACATGTAACTGATTTTTGTGCATGAGAAAATGTATGGTGATTATTTCTGTTCCAATGGGTAGCTGGTAGAAAACTAAATAAAAATTATATATATATATATAATATAAACACGCATAGTACACTCACATAAAATTGTTGGGGGTCTAAAAAGTGATTTTGATTAAGGCCCTCTGTTCATGTAACATTGCAGCTGAAAAGCGCTTATTTGCAGAAAGCCCCTGAAAGTTGGTTTAGTGGTTAATCAGTTGCTTGCATCCTCAGCTTCTGTAACCCTGCAGCCTGCCTGTTTTGGAGAAGCTGCCCACCCGAGACCCTAGTTTGTGAAAATGAGTCACATCCTGCCTCAGTGTAGCTGCCTGCTAAAGACCCTGGTCTGTGGTCACCATAACCACACTGTCTATTTCTGTACACCTGCTTACCCTAATTTGTGTAACTCTGCCTAGATACAGACAGGACCAATTTAAAAGCTTGCATGCCCACTTAAGAGAAGTATAAAACTGCATCCCTGCCTGCACTCAAGTTTCCAGGATTTAGAATGTGAGTTCGCCTGGATCCCACTAGTGTAATAAATTTCTTTGCTTTTCAACCTTCTGAATGTCTGAAGTTTTCCTTGTCAAGTTCTGCAACAATACAAATACACACACACACACACACACACACACACACACACGAGGATAACTTCAAAAAGTTAATGGAAAGGTTTGAATTATCTTTAATTCAATTTTTCCATGACCTTTCTGAAGTACTCTCACACACAAACTATATATATAGCTCTTCCATTCGCCTAAATTATATTTGCACCATAGAGCACTTTAAAAATTATATTACAGTTTTGTGAGGTTGCTTCAAAAAATTTGTGGAAAAATAAAGTTAAAATACAATATAAACTTTCCTCAAAATTTTGGAGACCCAGTTTATAATATCAGATTTTAGGTCCAGGCAGTAAGTTTTCCAATTTTGTTCTTTTTCCTCATAATTGTCTGAGCTATTGTTTTTTACAATTAATTGTGAATTTCAGAATCAGGTGGTTATTTCTTCAAAGGAATGTACTAGGATCTTGTGGGGATTGAATTTATTTATTTTTTATTAATCAATTTATCTAAATTGACACATTGTAATTGTACATACTTGTGGGGTACAATCTGAAGTTCTGGTACATATATATTGCATAATGCCTGGTCAAGGTTGTTAATGTATGAGTCACCTCATTCATTTATCATTTCTTTTTGAAAAACATTCCAAAGCCTTTCTTCTAGCTATTATGTAATATACAACCATAGTTACCCTACTGTGCAGTAGAACATCTAATTGCAGTTTCAACCCATTGGCCCATCTCTCCCTGCTTTCTCTTTTCCCTCACTTCTCTCTTCACCCCTGTTCTCTGTTAACCACTGTTCTACTCTCTGCCTCTATAATATCAACTTTTTTTCCCCCTTAGATTCCACATATGAGTGACATCATGTGATATTTGTCTTTCTGTGCCTGGCTTACTTCACTTAATGAAGTAAAACAAAAACACTCAAAGTCCATCCATTTGGCCACAAATGACCGGATTTCGTTATTTTTTATGGCTGAATAGAATTCCATTGTGTATATGTACCACATTTTTTTATCCCTTTATTCTTTGTTGGTCTCTTAGTTTGATTCCATAACTTGGCTATTGGAAATTGTGCTGCAGTAAGCATGAGAGTGCAGATACCTCTTAGATGTACTGATTTAATTTCCACTGGATATATACCCAGTAGTGGGATTGCTGGGTCATATGGTAGTCCTATCTTGAATTTTTTGAGGGACCTCTATGTTATTTTCCATAATAGCTGTACTAGTTTACACTCCCACCAGTGGTGTGCCAGTGTTCCCTTTTTTCCACGTCCTCACCAACACTTGTTTTCTTTTGTCTTTTTTTTGTTTTTTGTTTTTTGTTTTTTTAATTTTATTTTGTCGATATACATTGTAGCTGATTAATGCTCCCCATCACCAAAACCTCCCTCCCTTCTCCCTCCCCCCCTCCCCCCCAACAATGTCCTTTCTGTTTGTTTGTTGTATCAACTTCAAATAATTGTGGTTGTTATATCTTCTTCCTCCCCGCCCCCCGGTTTGTGTGTGTATGTGTGTATGTGTGTGTGTGAATTTATATATTAATTTTTAGCTCCCTCCAATAAGTGAGAACATGTGGTATTTCTCTTTCTGTGCCTGACTTGTTTCACTTAATATAATTCTCTCAAGGTCCATCCATGTTGTTGCAAATGGCAGTATTTCATTCGTTTTTATAGCTGAGTAGTATTCCATTGTGTAGATGTACCACATTTTCCGTATCCACTCATCTGATGATGGGCATTTGGGCTGGTTCCAACTCTTGGCTATTGTAAAGAGTGCTGCAATGAACATTGGGGAACAGGTATACCTTCGACTTGATGATTTCCATTCCTCTGGGTATATTCCCAACAGTGGGATGGCTGGGTCGTATGGTAGATCTATTTGCAATTGTTTAAGGAACCTCCATACCATTTTCCATAGAGGCTGCACCATTTTGCAGTCCCACCAACAATGTATGAGAGTTCCTTTTTCTCCGCAGCCTCGCCAGCATTTATCGTTCATAGTCTTTTGGATTTTAGCCATCCTAACTGGGGTTAGATGGTATCTCAATGTGGTTTTGATTTGCATTTCCCGGATGCTGAGTGATGTTGAGCATTTTTTCATATGTCTGTTGGCCATTTGTATATCTTCCTTAGAGAAATGCCTACTTAGCTCTTTTGCCCATTTTTTAATTGGGTTGCTTGTTTTCTTCTTGTAAAGTTGTTTGAGTTCCTTATATATTCTGGATATTAATCCTTTGTCAGATGTATATTTTGCAAATATTTTCTCCCACTCTGTTGGTTGTCTTTTAACTCTTTTAATTGTTTCTTTTGCTGTGCAGAAGCTTTTTAGTTTGATATAATCCCATTTGTTTATTTTTCCTTTGGTTGCCCGTGCTTTTGGGGTCGTATTCATGAAGTCTGTGCCCAGTCCTATTTCCTGAAGTGTTTCCCCTATGTTTTCTTTAAGAAGTTTTATTGTCTCAGGGTGTATATTTAAATCCTTAATCCATTTTGAGTTGATTTTAGTATACGGTGAGAGGTATGGATCTAGTTTCATTCTCCTGCATATCGATATCCAGTTATCCCAGCACCACTTGCTGAAGAGGCAGTCCCTTCCCCAGTGAATAGGTTTGGTGCCTTTGTCAAAGATCAGATGGCAGTAAGTGTGTGGGTTGATTTCTGGATTCTCTATTCTATTCCATTGGTCAGTGTGTCTGTTTTTATGCCAGTACCATACTGTTTTGGTTATTATAGCTTTGTAGTATAGCTTAAAGTCAGGTAGTGTTATGCCTCCAGCTTTATTTTTTTTGCTGAGCATTGCTTTGGCTATTCGTGGTCTTTTATTGTTCCATATAAATGTCTGAATAGTTTTTTCCATTTCTGAGAAAAATGTCTTTGGAATTTTGATGGGGATTGCATTGAATTTGTATATCACTTTGGGTAGTATGGACATTTTCACTATGTTGATTCTTCCAATCCAAGAGCATGGAATATCTTTCCATCTTCTTGTATCCTCTCTAATTTCTCTCAGCAGTGGTTTGTAGTTCTCATTATAGAGATTTTTCACCTCCTTGGTTAACTCAATTCCTAAGTATTTTATTTTTTTGGTGGCTATTGTAAATGGGCAGGCTTTCTTGATTTCTCCTTCTGCATGTTCACTATTGGAGAAAATAAATGCTACTGATTTTTGTGTGCTGATTTTGTATCCTGCTACTGTGCTGAAATCATTTATCAATTCCAACAGTTTTTTTGTAGAGGTTTTAGGCTGTTCGATATATAGGATCATGTCATCTGCAAACAGGGACAGTTTGACTTCATCTTTTCCAATCTGGATGCCCTTTATTTCCTTCTCTTCTCTGATTGCTCTGGCTAGTACTTCCAACACTATGTTGAATAGGAGTGGTGAGAGTGGGCATCCTTGTCTAGTGCCTGTTCTTAAAGGAAAAGCTTTCAGCTTTTCCCCATTCAGGATGATATTGGCAGTGGGTTTGTCATATATGGCTTCTTTTGTCTTTTTGATAATAGCCATTGTAATTGGAGGGAGGTGGTATCTCACCGTTGTTCTGATTTGCATTTCCCTGATAATTAGTGGTGACAAGCACTTTTTCATATGCTTGTTAGCCATTTATATGTCTTCTTTTGAGAAATGTGTATTAAGATTCTTGCCCCTTTCTCAACTGGCTTATTTGTTTTATTGCTGTATAGCTTTTTAAATTCCTTATATATTCTTGATATTAATCCTCTGTCCAATTTATACTTTGCAAATATTTTCTCCCATTCTGCACGTTGTCTTTTCACTCTGTTTATAGTTTCTTTCATTGTGCAAAAGGTTTTTTTGTTTGTTTGTTTGATGTAATCCCATTTTTCTATTTTTGCTTTTATTGCTTGTGCTTTTGAGGTCTTATTTTAAAAATCCTCGCCCAACCTCATGCTGTGGATCATTTTCCCTGTTTTCTTCTAGTAGTTGCACAGTATTTACATTAAATCTTTAATCCATTTTGAATCGATTTTTTAATTTGGTGAGAGATAGGGGTCCAGTGTCATTCTTTTGGATCTGGATATTCAGTTTTCCCAGTACCATTTATTGAAGAGACTGTCTTTTCCCCAATAGGTACTCTTGGCACCTTTGTCAAAAGTCAGTTGGCTGTAGGTATATGAATTTATTTCTGGGTTTACTATTCTGTTCCATTGGTCCGTGCGTCTGTTTTTATGCCAGTACCATGAGTGTTGGTTACTAGAGCTTTGCAGTATAATTTGAAGTAGTGTCATGCCTCCAGCTTGTTAATTTTTATCAGGAGTGCTCCTGATATTTGCAGTCCTTTTTCATTGCATATGAATTCTAGGATTGTTTTTCCTATTTCTGTGAAGAATGACATTGATATTTTGGTAGGAATTGCATGAAATTTATAGATCACTTTGGACAATATTTTAACAATATTGATTTTTCCAATCCATGAAGACAGGATATCTTTCTGTTTACCTGTGTTTTCTTCAATTTCTTTCCTCAAAGATTTGTAGTTTTCATTGTACAGGTCTTTCACATGCTTGGTGAAGTTTATTCCTAGGTATCACTTTCCTTTTTTGTAGGTATTGTAAAGGGAACTGTTTCCTTGATTTTCACTTAGTATGCTATTAGTATAAAGAAATGCTGCTGGTTTTGTATGTTGATTTTGTATCATGCAAGTTTAATAAATTTGTTTATTGGTTCCAGCAGTTTTTTGGTGGAGTGTTTAAGGTTTTCTATGTATAAGATTATGTCATCTGCAAACAGGGACAGTTTCACTTCTACCTTTCCAACTTAGATGCCTTTTATTTATTTCTCTTGTATAATTGCTCTGGCTAGACTTCCAGTACTATGTTGAATGAAAGTAGTGAAAGTGGGAATTCTTGTCCTGTTCCTGATCTAAGAAAAAAAGCTTTCAACTTTTCTTATTTAGTAAGATTTAAGCTGTGTTTGCCATATATGGCTTTTATTGTATTCAAGTACATATCTTTATACTTAGTTTGTTAAGAGTTTTTATCACGTCAAATACATCTTCTGCATCAATTGAAATGATCATGTGGTTTTGTCTTTTTTTCTGTTAATGTGGTAAATTGTTTATTAATTTGCATGTGTTAAACCATCCTTGCATCCCTAGGATAAATCCCACGTGATCACAGTGAATGATTTTTTTAATGTGTTGCTGCACTTTATTTGTTAGTATCTTGTTGAGAATTTTTGCATCTATGTTCATCAGTGATATTAACCTATAATTTTCTCTTTTTGCTGTGTCTTTGTCCAGTTTTGGAAGCAGAATAATGGTAGCCTTGTAAAATGAGTTGGGAAGTATTCCCTCCTGAATTTTATGGAATAATCTGAAGATAACTGGTAAGAGTTATACAAATATTTGGTTGAATTCAGTAGTGAAACTATCAGGTCCAGGGCTTTCCTTGAAGGGAAAACTTTGTATTATTGATTAAATTTTCTCACTTATTTGTCTGTTCAGATTTTCTATTTCCTTATAATTTAATCTTGGTAGATTGTATTTGTCCATGAATTTATCCATTTCTTATATGTTATCAAATTTGTTAGTGTATAGTTGTTCATAATTGTCTCTTATGATCCTTTGTATTTCTGTGGCATCAGTTATAATGTCTACTTTTCCATTTCTGATATTATTTGAGTCTTCTCTCTCTCTCTCTTTTTTTTTTTTTGCTTAGTCTGGCTAAAGAGTTGTCAATTTTGTTTACCTTTTTAAAAAACAACTCTGTTTCACAAGTCTTTTCTATATTTTTGGTTAGTCTGGCTAAAGAGTTGTCAATTTTGTTTACCTTTTTAAAAAAACAACTCTGTTTAACCAGTCTTTTCTATTGTTTTTTTAGTTTCTCTTTTATTTCTGCTCTCAGCTTTATTATTTCTTTCCTTTGCCAATTTTGGTCTTAGTTTATTGTTGTTGTTTGTTTGTTTGTTTTTCCTTAGTTCCTTAAGGTGTGTCATTAGGCTATTTATTAAATATTTCTTCTTTTTTGATGTGGACATTTATTGCTATAAACTTTTCTCTTAAAACTGCTTGTGCTATTTCCCATATGTTAGGCTATGATGGGTCTCCATTCTCAATTGTCTTGAGAAATTTTTTAATTTCTTTTTTAAACTATTGGTTGTTAAGGAGCATGTTGTTTAATTTCCATGTAATTGCACAGTTTCCAAAGTTTTTTGTAGTTGATTTCTACTTTTATATCATTGATGTCAGCAATGAGACTTGATATGATCTCTATCTTTTTAAATTTGTGTAGACTTCTTCTGTGGCCTAACATGTAATCTGTCCTGGAGAATGTTCCATGTTCAGTAGAGAAGAATGTATATTCTGTAGCTCTTGGATGGAATGTTCTGTAAATGTCTGTGAGGTCTGTTTGGTTAGATGTTTCTCTGTTTATTTTCTGTCTAGATAATCTGCCCATTTTTTGAAAACAGGTGTTTAAGCCCCCTACTATCACTGAATTGCAATCTATCTCTCCCCTTAGGTCTAATAATGTTTGCTTTATATATCCAGATTGTCTGGTATTGAGTCCATATATATTAGCAATCATTATACTCTCTTGTTGAACTTATTCCTTCATCATTATATAATGACCTTCTTTGGCTTTTTACAGCTTTTGACTTAAAGTCTATTTTATCTGATATAAGTGTGGTTACTGTTGCTTGCTTTTGGTTTCTGCTTGCACGGGATTTCTTTTTCTAGCCCTTCACTTCCAGCCCATGTTTGTCTTTAATAGGTGAATGAGTCCCTTGTAGGCAGCATATTTTTCAGTCTTATTTTTTCATCCAGTTAGCCACTCTATATATTTTTCATTGGAGAGTTAATCTATTTACATTTCAGGTAATTACTAATATGTGAGAACTTATTCCTGCCATTTTGGTGATCATTTTTCTGGTTGCTTTGTAGATCCTTAGTTTCTTTTTTACTTGTTATTCATCTTTGCAGAATGTTGGTTTTCTGTGTTGCTAAGCTTTGTTTTCTTTTTCTTTCTCATTTGTGTATATGCTGTCCTTTTTTTTGTTTGTTTGTTTTTTTGTTTCTGTGGTTACCTTGGGGCTAACAGAGTCTTGTAGTTATAAGAAACTACTTAAAGCTGACAGCAACTTAACTTTAATCACATGGAAATACTGTAGACTTTCTTTCCACCCTTACATTTTATATTTTTGTTGTCTTAATTTAAATTTGTATCTACTGTATGCTCCTTAACCACTAATTGTAGCTGGGGTTTTTTTGACCATTTTGACTTTGAACCTTCGTATTAGAGGATTAAAGAATTTATGTAGCATCATTACCTCATTGTGGTAGTCTGTGTTTGATTATGATCTTGCATCTTCTGGTGAGTTTTGTACTTTTTCATGTTTTCATAATAGTAATTATCATCTTTTCATTTCCAGCTGTAGAACTACCTTATGCATTTCCTATAAGGCTGGTCTAGTAGTGATGAATTCCCTCAGCTTCTACTCATAATGGAAGGTTATTTCTCCATCATTTCTGAAGAAAAGCTTTTTTGGGTAAAGTATCCTTGGCTGACAGTCATTTTGCTTTCAGCACTTTGAATGTATTATCCTATTCTCTTCCTGTCTGCAAGGATTCTTTTGAGAAATCTGCTGATAGTCTAATGGAGATTCCCTTATGTGTGACTTGACTCTTTTTTCTTGTAGCTTAGAGAATTCTGTCATTGTCTTTGACTTCTGACAGCATTATTATGATATGCCTCAGAGAAAATCTTCTTGGGTTGAATCTAATTGGGGAACTTTGAGCTTCCTGAATGTGAATGTCCATATCTCTTCCAATACTTAGCAAGTTTTCAGCTACTGTTTCATTAAATATGATTTCTGTGCCTTTCTCCATTTCTTATCCCTTTAGAGCACCTGTTATTCAATCATTTGTTTGCTTAAGTTTGTTCCATAAGTCTCAAATGGTCTGTCTTCAAGTTCACAGATTCCCATTTCTGCTTCATCTACCTATTGTTGAAGGTCTCGGTTGTGTTTTTTATTTCATTCATTGAATTCTTTAGCTACAAGATTTCTGTTTGGTTCTTTTTTATGATATCTGTCTCTTTGTTAAATTTCTCATTCAGATCATGAATTGTTTTCCTGATTTCGCTGAATTGTCTGTCTATGTTCTCTTGTATGTTATTAAGCTTCCTTACAATTGTTATTTGAAATTTCTTTACAGGCATTTTGCAATGAGCCTTTCCTTGGAGTCTGTCACTGGAGACATATTGAGTTCCTTTGCTGGTGTCATATTTCCTTGCTTTGTCATATTTCTTGTATCCCTACAGTGATATCTGTTCATATACTTGAGTAGTTGCTTTCCCCAATTTTATGGAGTCATTATGTAGAAATGACTTTTTCCTGTAGATGGGTCCTAGTGTGTCTGTTAGACATGCTGTATTGGCTTTGGTTTGGGGTGGAATCACTAATGTAGTTTCTGTGCAGTTTCCATGGTTGCAATCCTCTTCACCAGTGTCTACAGGAGTTTGTACCAACAATGGCACTGTTTTGCTAGGTTAGAGATTTGGGGCTGGTTGTTGGGCTAGGTGTGTGCAGGCATAGAGGGCCAATTGGCTGTTTAATGGTCTCTCTGAGGTGCAGAGTAGCTACCTGACCAGTTATCAGTCCAGGTGTGAGCACACAGCTCTGAGGTTGTCTCTGCCAAGGGTGGTATGCTGCCTGATCAAATTTTGGGCTGGAAACAGGTGAGCCTGGGTGTGGGATGGGACTTGGATTATGTGGGTACAGCAGAACCAGGTAACTCTATGGAGGCCTGCCAGAAGAGGCAGAGCCACCACCCAGTCTGCTGTGTCAGGCATGCGCAGGTGCAGCAGGGTCCAACAGCTCTGTGTGGTGCCACTAGATCAGCTTTTGAGCCTGAAGAAGGTCTTCAGGGTTGCTCAGGGCCTAGCAACTCTGTGGCAGGCCATTAGGTGGATGCAGAGACACTGTCTAATCTGCTGTCCATCAGGGAGCAGGCATGCACCAGTGCAGTAGGGCCTGGCAGCTCCACTCAAGGTTGCCAGATCTGGGTTAGGCAAAGCTACTGCCAGGTTCACTGTCTTGCAAAGTAGGTGTACACTGGTACAGCAGGGCCTGACATCTCTGTGGAGGCCTGCTGTAGATAGCCAAAACCATTGCCTCATTCATTGTAGGTCAGGGAACAGGTGAACACTGGCGCAACAGGGCCTGGAAGCTCTGTGGAGTGCTGCTGGATTAGCTGTTGAGTCTGGAGGAAGCCTGCAAGGGTGGAGTAGGACCCAGCTGCTCTGTAAAGGTTTGCTATGAAGAGGCAAAGTCATTGCCTGATTGATGTCAGTCAGTGTGTAGTCATGCACTGGTGCAGGAGGGCCCAGTAAATTGGTGGAGGGCTGACAGAGAAAGGCAGAGCTGCTGCTAGACTGGCTGTCAGGTCAGCAGAGCACCTATGAGCTCAGTGGGCCCACAGGTTGTGCAGAGCACATGCACATGAATGAAATGGTCTGCCTGTTCTCCAGCAAGGATGGGTGGTGGAGGTGGGGGGTGAGGGTTGCTCTGTGGGTTCAGGTGCTGGGGTCTCAATCCTTCAACCTGGCCTAGGCTCCAGGCTCCTGGGGTCG
The DNA here is from genome assembly GCF_027409185.1 of Cynocephalus volans. Classification (NCBI taxonomy): domain Eukaryota; kingdom Metazoa; phylum Chordata; class Mammalia; order Dermoptera; family Cynocephalidae; genus Cynocephalus; species Cynocephalus volans. The sequence continues at coordinate 9,648,494 of NC_084474.1, forward strand.
TGATCCTACAGGCATCCATGCGAATGTGGCAGAATGAAGGTGGGGCCTCAGGATAGAGGAAGTCAGTTTCCATTATCCTCCAGGGCAAGACACTCTCTGGGGATGGGTTGGTTTCAAGATGGCACTGTGCCCTGGTGAGAAGATTCAAAAGGCAGGGGTTACTGTCCCTGGGCTTCTGCTATGAGGCCGTGCAGCTTCACGAACTCCCAGCTACTCTCCAAACTCTCCAAACTGGGCTTGGGGCATGCAAGCCTTACTCTGCTCTCAATGGTCCTGTTCTGGTCTTCCATGTGCCACAAAGATTTTGTCACCCCCTAGGTGCTCTGCAGCATACTTCTTCATTCATTCCAGTCAAAATGTAGTTGTTTGTTGTTTTGGTTGCCTTTTTTCATTGGGCAAGTGCCAGACAACTCTAGTAGGTCATCTTGCAACACCCCTAGAAAACATCCACTCAGTAAAATGTGGGCAATTGAATATAATCTTAAAACTAAGGTGTAGAACATGACAGTTTTGAAATATCGAAACTTCCAATCTACGAACATGGAAAATTATTTTATTTATTTATATTTATTTAATCTATGACAATAACATATTGCAATTTGATATGTAGGGATTTTGAACACTGTTACAAACTTAATTTTGTTCCCCCAAAATGCGTAGGTTGAATCTTAACTCCCCATGTGATGGTATTGGAAATAGGGCTTCTGAGGAGGTCTTTAGTGTTATATGAGTTCATAAAAATAGAACCTTGATCCAATAGAGCTGGTGACCTTATAAAATAAGAAGAGACATCTGATCTTTCTCTCTCTCCCCTCCTGCCATGTGAGGACACAGTGAGATGGGGGCCATCTGCAAGCCAGAAAGAATCCTCATCAGAAACCAAAATGACAGGAATGTCTAACGTCCTATGGGAAAAATAAATTTCCGTTTTTTAAACCATGCAGTCTATGAATGTTTTTTATGGAACCTAAACTAAGGCAGAAAACTTTTGTTATATGAGAATTGATTCCTCGTTCTTTGGTTTTTTTATGCTTTTTAAAATTTATAGCATTTAAAAAATGTTATACATATTATTTTTTGTATATTAATTTTTTATCTGATGACCTGTCCAGTGCACTTGTTAATTCTAAAAGATTTTTTCATGTCTATTTGGTCTAATCACACACACGCAGTTAGGTTAACTGAATATAATTTCTCACTTTCTAATGTTTATACCATATTTTTTTATTCCTGCTGTATTGTATTGACTAAGTCTTATAATTCAGTGTGAAGTAGAAACAATGTTAGTGTGAAATCATGTAGCATTCCTAATAGGTGAAATTTAGAATATTTTCAATAATAATAATATAATATACTTTTATTATAATAATATAATAATACATTATAATATTTTGCTAAAGATTTTCACAGGCTTCCTTAATCTGATAAAAAAATGGTTATAAATATTTATGTAATAAGCAGGTTTTAAATTTTCTCAAATATCATTCTACATTTATTTAGTTATAATATGATTGTTCTTCTTTGTATCAAATGGGAAACTAACATAATATTATTGGAATGGTTTTCAATTGTTGTGGATACATGATAGATAGATAGAGACAGAGAAAGATAGATATGTATTATATGCAATATTCATTCATTATGTTAATTTTGTTAACATTTTGTTTAAGATATTTGTGTGTATTTTCCTGGGACATATTGACTTTTCTTTCACTTATGATATCCTTGCTGGTTTTTAGTATCAAGTTTAGGCATGAAAAAAATAAAAGGTAAAAATTGGGGAGAAGTTCACCTTTTTCATATCTGGAAGATTTCATATAAGATTGCTTTATCTCATTTTTAAATATTTGTATAATTTGCCCATGAGGTCATCTGGGCTTGGCATTTTTCTTGTTGCAATAATTTAATGATGGGTTCAATTTACTTCATAGAGTTCCAATTGCATGACATTTTTATTGATTCTTGTACCCATTTTCATTAGTTATATTTGTTAGGGATTTAAATATTTAATATAAATTTTAAAATTTATTTGCAGAAAATTATTTATAACAGAAAATTATTATTGCACAAACTTTATATTATATATAATGATATTTATTATTTTATTTTGAATGCTGGTTTCAAGAGCCTTTTTCTTGCTGACTAGTCCGAATAAAGGGTTTCACAATTTTATTATCATATTTACTTTAAAAAATTAAGTCCTATATGAATTACAATTTTGTACTTTATTGGAGGAAAAGCAAAGCAGAAAAATCTGAATAGAATCCTGGAAGCAATGCTACATTTTGAATGTTGTAGCTAAAGATAAATGAAAGTATTGTAAAATAAAAGACAAAAGCCATTGTAGGTCATTGTTTTTCAGCCCGAGGTACTTTTCCTATCAACACACAATTCAGTCAAAGGAAGTAAGAGATTAAACTGCTTTTGCTAGTATCTGTAGACTATCGTATCATGAGAAAAAATAGATAAAAAATGTATTGCAAATGAAAGATTAAAAAAAGTAAAGGAGAAATTTCAGAAGCATTAGACTGTCTTGTGGTTCTGAATACTGACTCAGTTTCTGTTACAAGAACAAATAGTAAAAATAATGAAATTAAAATTTTAGGAAAAATTTTCTGAAAGACCTAGATTTAATATTGGCAAAAATAATAATAATAATAATAAAAATTATAATCTGTGAGACATAACCACCAAACGTTATAGTCACAAAAAAATAGATTTGCACAAATTCACATAAGTGATAAATTTAAGAAAAAAATTAAAAATCTATTAATTTATATAAACTTAACTTACATTAAAATCTCCAACTTTATTAATAGTTTTACCAACATATACCAATATTAACATTGATTTTTCATTCGTACCTTTATTTTGGAGTGCTGCTCAATAATACGTCTACTTTATTATTATGTCTATTTAATTTTTAATTTTTATGATATTATTATGTCTATAATTATATGTCTATTATAATTTTGTTCAATAATATGGGATTTATTATTATGCCAGTATATAGAAAACACAGTATATATGTTTTGAGCCAAAAATATCCCAGGAACAGGGAGGCAAAATATAAAAGAAATAAAAATGATTCTAAAAAGACAATGGAAGTCTTTATAAATTTTCCAGTTATTGTACACAGGAAATATTTCTCAAAGTTCAGTGCAATTTTTCTAAGCAGGTGGATATTTATAAATAGAATTAATATGGAGAAAGTCATTAAAAAATAAATGTGCTCTAATTATAGAAATATGAGTAGAAATATAGAAACATCCATTGAAGAAAAGATATGTGAAGAAAAAATGGAAATTTAAATTTGTAGATTTGAGAAAGTTATTGACTCTTGCAACTTTAATTTACTCTTCTCACCTAATTACTATTTTTGAAAAATCTCCATGTCCAGTGTCCTCAATTAGCTAACAAAGCTTAAAAGTTAGCCTTGAAAAGATCAAGCTGAACTGAGAGAAGCAACTTCCTGGTAATGAACACCCAAAACTCTTTACAAGAAGAAAACCAATTACAAACTCACAATACAAGATCACAAAAACAATGCCTCAGATATTTATCTCCAGTCTAGAACACTCTCTGAAATACATATTCATGTAATCCAAAGTTCTTATCCTGGTTTCAAATTTTCTAAATCATCTGGTCATGAGTATCTGTCACAGCACTCTTTCCCACCACACTGAAGAGTAAGTTAAATTCTTCTGGAATTTCCACCATGTCAAGTTTATTTCTGCATTGGAATTTTTGACATTATGATCCCCATGCCTAGAATGCTCTTTCTTCAAATGTTGATTATAAATGAAAAGCTAGACACAGCTGCAATAAGAAGATAGAGACCTGAAGGAAGCGATGGTGTGATTCATGAGAATATCCAGGGGAAGCAGCACTTAGGTAGAAGTAAAAGTCATTAGAAGACACAGAAACAAAAATGTGCTTGACTTATTTAAAGAACAGCAGTAAACCAGGGTTTTTGGCGCACAGAGAAGAATAAAGAAAGTGAGATAACGGGATATAACTGAAAACTTGGCTATTATTTAAACTTAAATACTAAATTTCTACAGAGGTTATGAGCAGAGAAATTGCTACAGACTGAATTGTGTCCCCCCCAAATTCTTATATTGAAGCCTCAGTTCCCAAAGTGAAGGTATTAGGAGATGAGATCTTTAGGAGGTAATTAGGAGTAGATGAGTTCATGGGAGTGGAGCCCTCATGATAGGATTAATGGCTTTATGAGAAAAAGAGAAGAGATCTCTCTCTCTCTCTCTCTCTCTCTCTCTCTCTGTGTGTGTGCCATGTAGGGTATAAGAAGGTGGCTGTCTGCAAACTAGAAAGAGACCCCCTCATCAGGTACTAAGCCAGATGGCACCTTGATCTTGGACTTCCCAGCCTCCAGAACTGTGATAAACAGATGTCTGTTTTTTTTTTTTTTTCTTTGGTCTTTTTGTGACCAATATGGGGATCGCAACCCTTGGCTTGGTGCCGTCTGCACCGCGCTCAGCCAGTGAGCACACCGGCCATTCCTATATAGGAACCGAAACCGCGGGGGGAGGCCACTGCGCTCCCAAGCGCTGCACTCTCCAGAGTGCACCACTGGGCCAGCCCAGATGTCTGTTTTTTTTAAGCTGCCCAGTTGATGGTATTCTTTTACAGCAGCCCAAACAGACACAAGTGCTATGACATGATTTCTGTCATAAAAGGAATATTCTGACTGCTGAGTTGGGAAAATATTTTACGAGAGCTAGACTGGAGGCTTTCACAATCATCCAAGCAATGAAAGTTCCTGGGTAGCAGTGATGAAGACAATGAAATCTACTTGGATGTTATTTCCTCTGAAATGCCTCAGAGATGTGTAGAGCAAAATGTCCATGAGACTGATAAAGAATGTCAATGGAGACATGAATTGAAAAGTTTCCAGAGCTCTCACAAGGTGGGAAGAAGTCCAAGCTATGAAAGGCCAGAATGGGGCATTTTGATTGATTAACCAAGGCATTCAGTAGAAACCCTAAAAGTGTCACACTTGAATGGAAGGGCCAAACTGTCCCTTCAGGATAGGCTACTTTAAGTCAACCCTAAGAAAGCTTAAAACCTATCCTTGAAAGATTCAATCTGACCTGAAAGCAATTTAACTCACTGGTACTATAAACTCAACACTCTTTGAAGGAAGAAAGCAAACTAATGTGACAATGATAATTTCTAGCATTCAATCGAAACTACTAGACATTAAAAAGGAGGGAATGTGACACACTAATGTAAAAAAATAGTAATAGGAACAAGTGAGAAATTACAAAGGGGGTGGACTTAGCAGGGAAGAACTTTCAAACATATATTACTAATGTGCTCAATGATCAAAGATTCAAAGAAAATAAAAATACAAAGAAAAGGAAATGGATAATAAATAAGGCAAAAAGATTAAAAATAATATCTGTCTAATGAAATTAGGTAGGTCTTAATAACATAATAGACACAGCAAAATAAGTTCAGTAATAAAAAATGATAACTTTAGAAATAAACTGACCTGATTCACAGTGAGAAAAAAAAAATCACTAAAAAGAAACGAACATGACCTCAATGCACTGTGAAAAAGTGTAACATTCTACCATACATGTAGTTGGATTTTCAGGAAATATCACAAAATTTGGGTGGAGATATATCCGTAACAAATGTCGGAAAAGAGAATGGCTGAAAATATTCCAAATTTATGAAAAACATAGGCTCGCACAGAGCCAGGAACATCAACAAACCTGTATAAGCATAAACAAGTGAAACCACAGACAGGCACACCATGGTCAGACAGCTCAAAACAACTGAAAGAAAAAAATCTAAAAAGTAGCCAGAGAAGAAAAAAATACATTTCAAAAATCTGTAATCAGGAATAAGTAATAAATCAAGATATATTTACATAAATATTCCAAACACATGGAGCAAAAACTGACAGAACTTAATGAAAAAAGCAGACACATTCACAGTTACAGTTGCAGATTTTAACACTCTTTTCTCATTAATTGACAGAACAAGTATGCAGCAAAATCTCCAAGATACAGATGTTGCCAATAGTGTTAACCAAATTGTACTAACTGAATTTTCTATTCAACACTCCATCTAACAACAACAATATACTCATTTCTATGCCCGTGGTACATTTTCCAAGATAGATCATAAATTGAGCCATAAAAAGTTTTAAATAGATATAAGTAATTAAAATTATACTAGATACATTCTCTTAAAATAAAAATATTAAATTACAGGGCATTAACCAAAGTATATCTGAAAAAACACCAAAATTTAAAAATTTCACAGCATGCTTTCATATTATACATGGTCAAAGAAGAAATCACAAGCAAAATTTGAAAATATTTTAGCTAAATGGAAATCTTATATATCAAATATATCAAATAAATACAACATATTAAATTTCATGTAATGCAGTGAAAACAATGTCTACAAGAAAACTTGAGTTAAGTTCTTACACCACAAAAAAAGAAAGGTACAAAATAATCAAAGTTTCCTCCTCAAAGGTGATAAAATGAAAAGCAAATTAAACAATGTAAGGAAAAATAATAAAAATTAGACCAATATCAACAAAAGGGAAAATTTACCAAAAAAAAAAAAAAAAAGAGAGAGAGATAAAGGAAAAACACTATTATATCAAAGGCTGTGTGTATTTGTGTATTTTAAGAAAAAAAAAATGTATATGCTTCTAAGTAGGTTGCACAAATAACCAAAATAAGCAATTATGAAGAACATAGATATACTACAAAATTCAAAAGATTTATAAGAGAATATTGTAAATCAATAAAAAACAGAAGGTTATTCCTCAAATTCTAAATATTCCTTATGAATATGGACATAAAAATTCTTAGTCAAATTTTAGCTACTTGAAACCAAGGATGTATTAAAAAGATAATACATCATCACCACTGGGGTTTATTTTACAAATATAAGTCTGGTTTGACATTAAAGGTTCTGGAATGTAATTTACCATGTTAAAAAATAATAATAAAAGAAAACACTGTAGACAACTATGTCAATAGAAGCATAAAAGTCATTTGGCAAAACTTCAGCACCTATTCATGGTAAAACTTCGTGATCTTCCTCAATCTGATAAAGGACATCTAAGAAAAATCTACAACAAACATGATTACTTAATGGTGAAAGAATGAATGTTGTCTTGCTAATATGGGGAGCAAGACAAACAGCATTATTCTCAGTAATTCCATTTAACAGTTATGCTGGAGGGCATAGCCATTGCAATGAGAAAATAAAAGAAATAAAAGCCATACCAATTGGAAGAGAAAATCTAAATGTGTCTTTATTTACAGATAATGCTGTTATGTTTCTAGAATATACTAAAAATTCTACAAAAATGCTTCTGGAACAAACGCATATTAGAAAAGTTCTCAAATATGAAGTTATTATGCAAAGATCAATGGCATTTCTATGTAATAGAAACAAAAATTAAAAACTGAAATTTAAAAAGTACCAGCACAGATTCATAATAAAAACTAAATAAAACTCTCAGCAAAGTGGGAATAGAAGGAAACTTCATCAACTGGTAAAGAATATAGATTATGTTATTCTTTACAGGAAATGTCCCCTAAAGCTGACATCAAAGTTAATGGTGAGATGCTTTCCTGTTAAGGTCTGAAACAAGGCAAGGATGTCCATTTTCCCCACTTTTCTTCCAAATCATACTGAAAGTCCTTACAAATATAATAAGACAAGGAGTGGAAATCAAAGGTATACAGATTGGGAAGAATAAATACAATTTTTTTTTCAAATGACATGATTGTCTATGTAGAAAATCCCAAAGAATCAACACAAAAACTACTGGAACTAGTAAATGATTATAGAAAGGTTATAGGATACAAAGTCAATACACAAATCAATTGCTTCTCATAATTCTGCAGTGAACAATTAAAATTTGAAATAAAATTTACATTAGCACAAAAAATATGAAGTACTTTTGTTAAGTCTAATGAAATATGAATAAATCTATAAGAGAAAAACTACAAAAACCAAATGAAAGAAGTTAAATCTAAATAAAAGGAGAGCTATACTCTGTAGATAGACAGAAAGACTTAATATTGTCAAAAGGTCAGTTCTTCCCAAATTAAACAATAGATTCAAAGCAATCTGAATCAAAATACCACCAAGTTAGTTTGTAGATATTAACAAACTGATTCTAATGTTTGCAGGGAAAGGCAAAATACCCAGGACAGCCAACACAATATTGAAGTTCTCCTTTAATGGTTTCCCTTCTCTGATATATATTAGACAAACAAAGAAAACCTAAAACTCAACAATAAGAAAACAAGCAACTAAATTGAAAAATAGGTTAAATATCTAGATACATATCTCACCAAAAATATACAGAGATTGTCAATAACTATATAAAAATTACTCAGTGTCATATGCTATTAAGAAATTGCAAATTTAAATAATGAGATACCATTATTTGCTTACCAGAGTTGTTAAATTCCAAAACACTGACAACGCCAAATCCTGGTGAGGTTCCACTCCTTGCTAGTAGCAACATCCACTTAGAAAGACAGTTTGGCATTTTCTTTGAAAATTAAGCACACTGTTACCAATATGACATAGCAGTCATGCTTCTTGCTATTTATCCAAATGAACTGAAAACTTATGTCCACACAAAAACTCACACATGAATGCTTACGGTGACTTCATTAATAATTGCCCAAACTTGGAGGCAACCAAGATAGTCTTCAATAGATAATGCATAACCAAACCATTTATGATAACAATAGATAATGCATAACCAAACCACTCAACAGAATATTATTTAGTGATAAATAGAAACAAGCTATTAAGTCATGAAAAGATCTAAGGGCTACTTAAATGTTTATTGCTAAGTGAAAGAAGCCAATATGAAGAGGCTACATACTCTGAGATTCCAACTATCTTCCATGACATTCTGGAGAAGACAAAACTATAAAGACAGTTCAAAAAAAAATAAATGTAATTGTTACCAGAGTATTGGGGGGCTGGATGGAGGAATAAATAGATGGAGCAGAGGGGATTTTTAGGGCACTAAAAGTATTCTCTGTAATGTTATAATGGTGGATTTATATAATTATACACTTGTCAAAATCCATAGAATGTACAAGGCAGAAGGTAAGCTCTAATGTAAACTGTGGACTTTAATTAGCAATAATGTATCAATATTGGCTCATCAGTCATAACATATGTACCACAGCAGTGTAACATGATAATGACAGGTACAAATCTGGGTGGTGGGTGAGGGGGTGTACGAGAAATATCCGTAGTGTCCCCTCGATTTTTCTGTAAACCCAAAATAACTCTAAAGATAAAGTTATCAATTAGAAAAAAATAATACAAATTAAAACAAAGCATCAGCTATGAGAACAACATTGCAACTATTTAAAGTTGCTATATATTTTCCGAAGGTGATTATCCAAATAAAGACCTTTTATTTATGGGGAAAAAGTACTAAATCTCAGTAACAATGAGAGTTTGTGGCACTTGAGACATGACTTTTTCTATTCCCCCTCCCCAGCTTAGTGTGATGGAAGCTGCACTTCTGGCAGATGCAGCCAAGAGCACAGGGCTGTCTCTCCAACAGCTCCCAGTCTAGGGCTAAGGTTTATCCACGGGAGATGAAGGGCACCAGTACTTTCATATCCCACTCCAGTTACAGGTTGTATAAATTCTAGACCATATAAGAATGGCTGAGAAAACTTCCCTTCCTCCACCTAGCCTCACTAACTAGGTGGAATGTTAACCAGTTGCAGCAGGCCAAGAATATATGCTATGGTTACACCGTCTTCAGCTCACCTGTAGAGAGTGTCCATAGGAGGAGCAGTAGCTGAGAAAACTAGAGGCTACCACACCTGCCCAGTGTCATGCTTATAAAGCAAGTGCTCCACTCATGGGAAACCTGGCCCATGTCCCCAGCCTAGGTCTGGGGTAGTAGTGCAGAGACTTTCCCCAACAGAAGAGATAGGCCATAAGAACAGAGATTAAGAGTTCTTCTCAAGGTAACTGAGTTTATCTGGGACAAAGCATGACAAAATTCAAGCAGTTGAAAACATGGGAGAGGTGTTAAGCAATTAAGAGGAGGCTGGGATGTTCACAACAGCAACAAACTAAACCATAGACCAGCTAGTAGGTTAACAGAGCAGGGAAAGAGACATCTGGAGAGAGCTCTCCTGGGATGAAACAAGTCTCAGAGACTAGACCCAAAAACTAACCATGCAAAGGGTCTACATTTAATTGGATGAGATTGTGGAGCAATTTATGACCAAGAGCACTGTCAGAAACAATAAAGCCACAAACCAGCATTAGGAGAGACAAATGGCTAAGTGAGACATCAACGGAAGCAGAGAACCTAGCAGAGAGGTCAGAGAAGGAGACAGTCAAAAGAGCCTTGCTAAAACCAAGGTCATCTCAAGGTGATTGTGGATAAGCGCAAAGCTTCATCCTCCTTGTAGTGACATCAGAGACAGCTCAGTTCAGGCTAAATAGACTTTACTAAAATAGTTCAGCCAAGTCACTAAAAAGTAAGCAAGCAAACACCAACAGGCCCCAAATTCCCTGTGTGCTGCAGTGTGTGCTGGGAGCGGGGAGGTGACAGCTATTATTGTCCAGAGTTACTATTTTCTAGTATGTCTAATATTTAACAGCAGAATAATTATGGGACATGCAAAGAAACAAAGAAGCATGACTTCTACACTGGGAGGGGAAAACAGGCAACAGAAACTGCCTTTGGGTGCAGTTATCATATTTAGAAGACAAAGATTTTAAAGTAAAAACTATAAATATGTTCAAAGATCTAAAGTATACCATGCTTAAAAAAATTAAAGAGATGATAATAAAATAATATATATTTTATATTTATATTTGTATTTCATTTTATATTTACACATTTTAAATGTTTTATTTAAAAATAAATTAGTTTTTAAAAACGTACCAAATGAAAATTATGGCATTGAAAAGTACAATAACCAAAACGAACAGTTCACAAGAAGGGCTCAACAATAAATTTGAGCTGACTAAAATAAGAATCAATAAGCTTTAAGAAGGATAAATAGATATTATTTAGTTTGATGACAGAGAAAAAAGAATGAAAAACATACAAACAGACTCAGAATTGTGGTCACTATTAATCACACCAACAAATGCATATGGGAGTACCAGAAGGAGAGGAGAGAGAGAGAGAAAAGAGAAGAAAACTTATTCAAAGAGAAAATGTCTGAAGACTTTCCAAATTTAAATAAAATTATTAAAGTCTGCATACCAAAGTTTTAATGACCTGCAAGTAGGATAAACACAAAGAGATCCATACCCAAACATGTTATTTTCAAAATGTTGAAAGATAAAGAGGAAAAAAAAAAATTGAAAGAAGCAAAAGCAAAATGATTTATCACATACATGAGGAACTCAAGATTTACTTTTTACTTGTCAACAGAAATAGAGAAGGCAAGAAGGCACTGGGATAACATACTCAGAATGCTGAAGAAGAAATCAAACTGTCACCCAAAATACTATATCCAGTAAAGTTATTTTTCAAAAATAAAGTTCAAATAAAGGTATTACTAGATAACACAAAAACAGCAATTTGCTGCTCATGGACCCACCTTAGAAGAAATACCAAAGGAAATTCTTCAAGCTAAAAGCAAGTGACACCAGACAGTATTTTGAATACACACAAAAAACAAAGAGGACCAGTACATGTAATCATGCAGGTAATTACAAAATACAGAATCATTCTCCTTCATTCTCTTAACTGAGTTAGACAGCAATTGCATGATACGATGTTTATGTGGTTGCATTGTTTGCCCTGTAACATGTGGAAACGTAATAAACTTGACAAAGCATCATAAAGGAGGTGGGTAAGAACAAAGCTGTATTTGAGAAAGGAAATGACTCCAGAGTAACTTGAATCCACGGGAAGGAAAAAGGGGAGCAAGAAATGGTAAATGGTAGCATTAATGTAACAAACACAATAAATACATATTTAATCTCCTTTCATCGGTCAGTTTTTTAAAAAGATGCCAGGTTATATAAATCAATAATTATAACAATGTGTTCTATCTAACCTATATATATATAGGTTATATATATATATATATATGTATGTATATATATGGCATGTATAACAAGAACAGCAAGAAAAAGAGGGGAAGGGAATTAAGCTATATTGGAGTAAAGTTTCACTCAGATCAGGTTAATATATATCTGAAGTACAAGGTTTTAGTTAGACTGGAGGAATAAATTTTAGTGATCATTTGCCTGTAGTTAATAATAATGTATTGTATATATTAAAATTGCTAAAATAATAGATTTTTAATCTCTCACCAGAAAAAAAAATAAGTTGGTGAGATAATGGGTATATTAATTAGCTTGACTGAATATTTCTACAATGTGTACATATATCAAAACATCTCATTGCCCCTCATAAATACACACAATTATCATTAGTCAATTAAAAATAAATCAATAAAGAGGAAAAAAATATTTTTAAAGCTATTGTAAAAAATGAAGTAATCACAGCTCTGTTTACAATAGCCAAGATATGGAACCAACCTAAATGTCCTTCGATGGATGATTGGATAAAGAAAATGTGGTATATATACACCATAGAACACCACTGCCATAAAAAAGAATGAAATTATCCAATTTGCAGTAACATGGATGAGCCTGGTGAAATTAATGTTGAGTGAAATAAGCAAAGCACAGAGGGAAAAGTACCACATGTGCTCACTCATAAGTGGGAGCTAAGAGAGAAAGAAGGAAGGAAAGGAAGGTCGCAGTGGTGTGTTGGACTTGCAGAGCAAGAGAGCAGACCTAGGGATACAAAGTGGAGTTGGGGAAAGGGGCCTGGGGAGGGAGGTCGGGGATAATTGGGTGGGGACACAGGGTGCATTAGCTACTAGTAGTAATAGGCATGCTGCCAGTATGGATCTGGCCATCACATCTTGGGCCATCACATCTTGTACCCCATGAATATTCATAACCAATAAAAAGTAGTAAATCTTGATAACTAAAAATATATATTGTAACCTCTGAAAACAATCCATAAGGAAACAAAGTTAACATAATTAAAGACTATTAAATAAAGTGTTACACTTGAAAATACCCACTTAATATGAAAAACAGAAAGTAACAATGGCACAAAGGAACAAAAGAAATGATACCTACAGAAACAACTGACTGAACAGAATCGAAATGGCAAGTGTATGTCCGACTATATCAATAATAACACTAAATATCTATAGTTAACCCAATCAAAAGGCAGAGATCGTCAGGTTGGATAATATATATATATATATAATGTCATCTACAGAACACATACCTCAGTTTCAAAGATACAAATAGGTTGAAAGTAAAAAAAAAAAAAAAAAAGGGTAATGTATACCATGAAAACAACAAGCATATGGAAGCTGAAGTGGCTGTATTGATATCAGAGAAAATAGACTATAAAATGCAAAACTGGGCAGACATGGAATTTTAATGACAACATAGTTAGTGCACTATAACAAGGGAGAAGGAATAACAGCCTTAACATTTACCGTTGCATTAGTGTTACCGCTGAATATGTCTCAGAGTCTACAAAAAGTAAGCTGCAGTTACTGCATTTCCTTATTGAATCCTTTAATAATTGGGCATTAAAGTACTTCCTGAATGTCACTTCTCATATTGAGGGCACTTGGGATAAGGATTTCTATGCACCAATCTGAAAAATAACCATCTTTTCCGTCTTCAAATTATTTACTCCTGTGTCTATGGTAAGCCATTGATTTGGGGAGGGGAAGGACAGATATTCACGGATTGACTGTGGGCGTGCAAAGGGATTAATGACTACTAATTTGAGGTATTCTGTACAGTTCCAAAATCTGGGATATTAACACCATTATGACAATACGAACATACAGGGGATAGGTATTTTCTGTGCTATTATTTGGCTGTTTACCACTCTGTAATTTAATTTTCTTATCTACAAGATCAAGACATCAAATTCATCATCTCTTATGCATTTATATGACCTAATATTCCATTCTTTTGAATGAGGAGGATCAAGCCAATAGAATCAATCAAAAATTTCCTTTTGCACCACAACTAATTTGAACAAAGCCATTTCCTTAAACAATCCTTGGAGGGATAGAGTTTATATCAGAATACACTTGCCACAGGTTGATACAGGATTTGCTGCTTAAATTAATGTCTCTAGCAAAATCCAGTCTAAATAAAAACCACTTAGATTGCCAAGAATCATAACTCTCACTTTAACTATTTGAATATTAAGATGTTGAAATGTAATTCTAACCTGGTATATAAGAAATAAAAGCATTAAGTTTTAACCACTATTAAAAATACTCTGTGATAATATAACATTGCTTGTCATATATTTTTCATATTTAATATTTTACTATTATACTGAAATACTTCATGAGCAATTTGTCTTCTAGTTGTGGTGTGTAAATTTGTAATGAGGTTTACGATGTTACATTGTACAATTAAGAATTCAGATAAAAAGTAATATTAAACATTTCTACCAAGTTTTGGCCCTTTTATTTGGTATGAGAAGTTAGTAAGAGGTCTATTCATTAAATTTATTCATCACCAAAATTTTTAAAAAAATACTGCTTTTGTTTTTGGAAACAGAAAAACAAGCCACTCATACAAAAAGACCTGGCAAATGCTTCACTAATTAATCCATAAAATTGGTATTATGGAAGTTTTTCCTTCCACAATTCTCTAAGAAAAAATACTTAAATTTTGGAACTAAAATCCACCCCTTTTTATATTTTCTTTCATCTAGATCCAACTTCAAAGGTAACATGTTAAAAAATTATTTTAACTAATATTCTTATTTATTTGTTTGAGATAGAGAACTACTATCTCACATGAAACTTTGGAGTTGCCAGTGAGACAAGAATAAAATGTCATTAGAGCTAATTCTCCCGATCTCCCAACCAAAAAAAATAGTTTTTTAGTTCCCGTAAAGGCCAAATTTTTGCTTCAGTAATAAAATATATCTTGAGTTAAGTATATTCCTAGTACTTACATTATGCTTACTTTACAATGTCAGAATCAAAGATAATGAGGAAATGTATCACTTGTGAACTAGCAAGCAAGTTACACGTTGGTAAGTGTTATGTCTTTACAGGTGGCATAACAGAGAACTCCTCCACATGCAAGTACAAATTTGAGGAGCCAAAGGAAGCAGTGCTAGGGTAAGCCAAAAGATAATATATGCTGTTAATTTTTCATGTTTTACCTTATTTGAAAGAAGCTTTGCATATTTTAGAATGGAAGAGATTATTCAAACGAACCTAATCACACTTAAGGCACAGTGTACAAATAAACAATTTTATATAGAATGTTTTGAACATTTAGTTCATTTAGCTAGTGAAATATATCTATTAATTTTAGGCAATGATTTCTTCTTTAAGGGTATAAGAAGAAACCACTTAAAATATTGTTATAGGCCTGACCTTATCTTTCTTTTCTGATACACTTCTGTTCCTTTGATGTAGCATTATGCTTAACTCCTATTTATGCTGGTAAATGAGCTCAGTGCCTAAAATAAACAGTTGAGTTAGTAAGCTGGGTACAGTGGCTAACCTCAAAATAAGTCAAACAAAGGAACACCTGAATAGTAATAAATTTCAGTAACTGGAAGGCTTTGCTAATTTTTAAACTAGATTTAACCAAAACTGTTGTTCCATCTTAAATAACTTTGCCACTTATGCCACCATTTTTGTAAACATTTTAGCTCTACACAATAATATTTGGAAGAGCTAAAATAGTTCACTGGGGTGGGTAAAGAGATATTACTTTAAAGCACTACCTACTTTCAAGTAATCCCTGTAACTGTCCCTTTTAATAAAAAACTTACTTCATAGTTTTCAATAAAAGTTATACCGACTTTACCTCCAATCAATAAAAATTAAAAATCAATTTACCCCACAATTTAAGCATTTAAGACATAGTGATTGTTTTAAAAGAAATTTTGATTTGTATCATATTTCTTTTGTATTTACATCAAGGTAACAAAAATCTGATCTTGTTGGCAGCATCTGATGTTTACATTTTAGGATTCCAATCAAAATGTGGTAAAAGAGCCCTTTTTGCTTTTGAGTGTGCAGAATGTTCTTGCTTTGAATTCTAGAAAGTAAACTTTCATTACTCTAAATAGTTAAGACAGTGAAATATGGCCATGCCCGCATGTATAGCAGATACATTGGTTGGCCTATGGTCTAGGCCCTAGAGACTTCTGAAACTAGGTCTGGGATGTATAACTCTTTCAGCTGTAATGCCCTTTATCATACAGAAGCCCTGCTGATGTGGGGGTGGGTGTGGGGGCTGGGAAAAGTTCTAGAGTCCTATGATGAGGTCTCAGTGGTTCAGTGAACCTGTGCCCCTGGGCTGTGACCTTCACAAGGGCTTCTCAGGATTTTTCCTCCTTGGAAGAAACAGAAAGTCTAGATGGAGTGGGACTTTGATATTTCTCTTACCCTATGTGCAAGGCTGAGGGTATTTCCTTTCCCTCACGTCAGTTAGGCTCTGGTAAATTAGTTTCTCTGGAGGACAGACCTTGCTAAGAACTGAATTTCTGGCCTTATTACAAAATAATTAATTTTCCCTTCTGCCTGCTGGAAGATCTCGGCTGTGAGAACTTGGTGGGGCTCCTGGAGGTAAAGCTCACAAAAGTATGTTCCTTCCAGAGACGGGTCCACCTGGAATTTTTCACTCTCAAACTGTTTGGACTTTCTAGGCCAATGCAATCATTGGCTTAATGCAGCCCTATAGATGACCACATCCAATGACTTGTGGACACAAAATATGTCCACCTGAGACCTGCCTAAATTCCTGATCTACAAAATTATTTTTAAAAATTGTTATTTTAAGACATTAAGTTTTGGGTGAGTTGTTACACAGATACAGATAATGCAAATATTAACATAAGACCACATAACTTATATTTGCAGAACTAGCATTCATACCCAAGTCCATCAGAATCAGGAGCCTAAGCTTTTAGTCAGCACTCTACATTTCATTTTATGCTACATCAAGATTGCATATCAGAGGGACTGAAACCTCTATTAAGTTCATTTTACTTCATAATAAATAAAACATGAACAGACTACAAGTCTCAGACTACATTTACCACCCAGGAGGATAATTCATAAACTGGATAAAAGCCAGACAAATATTCAAAAGATACATAGGGTCACTGATGCTAACAAAAGAACAGATGAAGAAAGAATGAGAGAAGACACATGAAGGTTAGTATAGTTAAGACAAAAATCTAGATTCTTATTTTACCACCCACCCATGCTGTTCTGAGGATCCCTCTCAGGTAGAATAAGCAATATTTCTCTCGTAGGATGTCTACTCATTATCTACCTCAAAGGGTTTGAAACCTTCCTCCATCCCTGTCACAGGAGCTAAGGAGGAGAATTCAGCACAGTTTCCCTTGATCCAATTGCTCTCTGAACATTCCCATTTGGCTTTTCTGTCATCTCTAGGCCCAAAGAGTTTCCAACATGACTTTCCCTTATCCATACATGTCCATCTCGGTTCCATTAATGAAATACTGTGGACAAACTTAATTATATAATCGTTCCATTAATTTTCATTAAATGTCTAATGCATTAACCATTTTGAAGAACTTTCACGTGCACGATGTCATGAGCAACAGAAACATTTTTAGAGCAAGACAACATCGAAATAAATGAAGAACTGCATCAGGTTCCTACAAGCAAACCTGTATGCAGGGACAAAAAGTACTGTCCTCGTTTTGTAGAAAAGACAAGGGAATACAGGAACAAGGTGCTCTACCAGCCAGTCACCCGGAGCCGCACCAGCATCCAGGCTTCCTAGCTCCCGTTCCTTCTTTCTGCGTGGATCCGGGATGCTGAGTCTGAGCACCCCTCCTCCAGTCTTTATTGTACTCTTTTTTGTCATTTTTTTCGTGACCGGCACTCAGCCAGTGAGTGCACAGGCCAGTCCTATATGGGATCCAAACCCGCGGCGGGAGCGTCGCCGCGCTCCCAGCGCAGCACTCTACCGAGTGCGCCACGGGCTCGGCCCTTATTGTACTCTTTTTGATGGTTGGTAGAATAATGGACTAGAAAATGCTTGATTCTGATAATCGGTTCTCTGTTAACACTGAGCAAACACATCCTTTCATTTATTCCACAAAAAGTGTACTGTCTTAGAAATAAAGGAATGATAAACACAGTCTCACCTCTATGAGCTTTCCATCTAGTGGGTGAAAAAGAAACACATCAGTCACGGTGGTGACAGGCATAAAATGTATATTCAAGGTGACATGAAAGCACTGAAGAAAGATTAATTTTACTGAATGTTAAATATTGTTGATTGTTTAAATTTTAAAATATCTGAATGCATGGGTATAGTTCTTCAGCTAAATACGACCTCAAAAGCTGCTTCTAAAGAGTACAGGATGTATTTTCCTGAGATTTTGTTGATTTATATTTTGTTTTATTGTAAGTGACAACTTGAAAGCAGAACTTCTCACGTCCATGACCAATTGTAGTGCAATTTGGTCTGGGGAATCTGTTCTAATGGAAAAACTCTACTTGACCACTTTCCTTCTTGGCTGCAAAAAATTTTTGTGAGCTGTAGTGTACTGCAAATGAGACCATTGTCTATACACAAGGGTAGCCACAGTAGATAGTTTTTGGTAAACATTGTAAAATGCTAGATGGCCCAAGATTTTTCTTAAATTAAGACTGAGAGAGCATACTTTGATAGACTGAATATGCATTTACCTCTTGATTCAGAAACACTGAATAGTAGGTGTAAATCTCTCCATGCAAACACAGAAACAGTTGTCTTATTTGCAAAACCATTAACGTCAAGTGTGAAATAGCATATACTACAGATTATTTTTAAATCACCATCAAACACAAGAATATCAGTTTATCAATGGGATCTGAGCAATTACAACAAAAATAAAACCAAGGAAAATTAGAAAAATTGAAATAGAATGAGCATCAAAGAAGTATTTTTCTAAAGCATTGATATCTTGTTTTAAAATGTTCATGAACAATTCTGCTGCTGTGTTGAATGAATATCTGTCTACACCTTTGAGTGTAAAACTCAATGTAGAGACACGGGCTTTCTTCTCCACCTGACAAAAACTCACTTTGGTACTTGAGCCAGGTCAATTTTTGTATGATTCAATTTATGCCCATGTAAAACTAGGTAATGAAGTTCATTATTTCCAAACACCACCCTAGTAGATGAAAAAGTTACTGAGGTCTAGTAAAGTTACCCGTAGTAATAAGCCTGTGTTGAAATTCTGCATCGGCTGATTTACTAGGTCGTGATAGGTAAGGAATTTCAAATATCTAAGCTTCATTTTTTTCAAATATTCGACTGAATAACGACACCTAAATTGTAATGTTGCTTGACTCAAAGACAGCAAATGTTTTTTAAAGGAAGTCTTTGAAGGATTCATTAGCGACTCAATACAGGTTCATTCATTGTTCATCAATTCGTTTATAATATGATGACACCAATGATTCTTAGTGCACAGTTGTCTCTATCGAGTGAATCAGCTGTAACTCGTTCATATTTCTTAGTAATGTGACTCACAAGGTGAGAACTGGAACACCTTAGTCAAGTGTCAGGGTTCATTCATGTCCCATTAAAAAGGCATATTGAAAAGGGAAGACTGATATTTTCCCTCTAGTCACAAAGTATACCTTAAGAAAGACTACCATAACCATGGTAAAGATGCAATGAAAATTATCTGAGTAAAGATTTTATGTGGAATTCAAAGCAAATTGAACACAAAATTTTAATTTGAAACGAATTAAGTAGTGGCAAACATTAGACTATAGATATGGAAATTTCCTTTCAGACTACCTTAATTATTAACAAAAGAATTTCATTAGGATATGGGTACAGTCTTGTATGAGGGCTATAAACTAAATTATAATACTTCCTAAGCCTTTTCTTAATGGTAAGGAATTTAAAAAAAAAAGAAAAAGAGATTTCAGTGCTGTAGTAATAGGCACAAGATATGCTACAGTACAATAAACTATAAATAATAATATTACTCACCTGTATTCTACTTCAATGTGTTCATGCTCACCTCATTAACTGCATCTTCCAAAAAGATATAATGTCTCCACAATCTCAATTACATTATTTACATGCAAAGCCCATGACAGAAATGTGACTAGGGGATGTTGTTGACCATTCTAAACCAACTAAGAGAGATTCAGAAGGAGAGTGAACGTGCCAGGCCCATGTCCGTCATGTGCTGCGTTTGTTACTTTAATTGATGGCTATAATTATTTGCCAAGCTTTTTAGTGGTTTCATTTTTATTATTGAAAAGACAACTTAATTTCTTATAAGAATATGCTCTATTAAATGAAAATACGTAATGAATATTAAATTACTCTTAAAGAAAAAGTCACAAATGATAAATGTTTATCTGAGAGTCAGAAAAATAAAATATTTGAAAAGCTTATTGTATTGACACTCCTCCGCACTAGATTCATTTATCCTCACAGTACACATAGCCCCCAGTGAGACAAGTTGCTGTATAAACCATTTCAATGTTTTAACGATTTTGACTGAGATAAATTCTAGCTAAACTGAAATTCCCTAACTGTATTTTAAGCTGTCAGAACTATAATTTATTGTAGTGCTTTAGGAGTAAAACTGTACTGGTAGCTTTTTAAAAACAAAACAAAACAAAACAAAACAAAAACTCGTGTTTATATATTGTAGAAAAAAGGAAGAAGCTCAGCCTGGTTATAAGAAAAGGTTTCTATCACCTGTGTTAGGTCAGCTCTGAGCAGGAGAGGTGAGGACAGGTAAGTGCTCAGTGGTCTGGGACAAAGAGCAGGATGGCTGTGGTATGGTACTAAGGTGAGAGCTATTTCTTTTTCTCTTAATTAAAATTTTGATAATTTGTACAACATAGATGATTTTTTTTCTTTTGCTTATGCTTAAACTTTTTTTTTTTTTTTTTTTTTTAAGTATTAGTATTTAACTTGATTTTTGAGTTTCTTGATACTCCCCTAACTGGTGTGCTCAGAGCAGGTGGCAAAGCCTGGAACTGAGAGTAAACCCTGGCACAAGTCTGTGGATGTGCAGGGCCTGATGTGGAAGGACCATGTACCATAGAATGCAGCCGACAACTCTTGCAACTCCTGTGGTTGGACTGAGTGGGTGCTTGGTCAGGTGGGCTTGGACTAAAACGTAAGGCTGGATAAGCAAGAGTCACTAACGTGGGGCACTTCCTTCAGTATGAGATTTAGCACCCTGGTGAGGACCCCAAGAGACCAGAATACTCTGCTGCTGCAGTGGGTGTTAGAAGCCTAGAGAAGTGACCAGTGCTTGGCAAAGTGGAAGCACCAAGAGGCCCCTGCTGATAGGAGGAGGAGGAATAAATTATGGGAAAGGAGATGTGTGGGGATGGTCAGAGCCCACTGGACAGCTATGTTGCATGGAGAGCCCAGAGGGCATCTGTGATGTCCTGGTGAGAGGAAGCTGGCTGGTGACCAGGGCGATGGTGGGAGAGGCACACACAGAGACATCCTCACTCATAGCCAAGAGCATGGAGCCAGCAGGCAGCTCTGAACCACCAGCAGCCAGGAGGGCACAATGACCACAATGCCCAGCGTGTTCCCAGGGCAGCCATGGGCTGATTCGGAGTGGGGGAGATGGTTAACAGAGCACTCTGACTCCAGGGGCAACCTAGGAAGCCCACATATATGCTGCTGAATATCTACCACGTTATAAACAGGCATGGTGGGAGAGGTCAAGGGTGATTGCCCCACTGAAAACCTTGCACTCATTTGTTCCCACATGTGCAGGTCCCCGGGAGAAGAACGCTGCAAGAGCAAAGCAGGTGTATAGCACAGTCATTCTCCCAATCTTTCCCCAAAGGTCCCAAGGCCATTCACTCGAATGGCTGTGCCCTGGAGAAAGGGGAATAGCCAGACCTTTTATGTTTTTTAGACATAGGGTATTAGTTGATACTATTTCCAGAGACACACAGCACCAGGATGGTTACAGTGGGTCAGGGGAAATCCAGGTTATCGATGGAGTACTGGCTACAGCAAAGCTCCTGATGGGTCCACAGTGTTTGTGGACGCTCCCAGTGTTACTTCTGCAGCACGGGAATGTATCACTGGAATTAATATACTTGGAAGTTGGAATAGCCACAGATTGGGTCCTTGCCTTGTGGTAGAAAATATATCATAGTCGGAAGGGTCACGTGGGAGGAAACCTCTGAAACTGTCCCTCTCTTCTTCAAGATAATAAATAAAAAACAGTACCATATCCCCGAGGACAGCTGGGATTAGTGCCTCCCTTAGAAACCTCCAGGCGCAGAGCAGTGCTGCCTTTGAGTCCCATCTTGTGAGATGACTGTAGACTACTGAAGACTCAACCAAGGCCCATCCTCACCACAGTTGCTGTCCCCAAAGTGGTCTCGCAGCCACAGCAGAATAAAAGACCTCAGGCACATGATGTGCAGCCATTCATTTGCTGAATTTATTCTTTTTCATTCTAATTAGACAGAGTATCAGAAACAGGTCACGTTTGTATGGAATGGATACTTATTTATCGCTTGCCATTTGTCATAGTTTAATCCATAGGTCCCTGGACTGCCTGGACATCGGTGGAACATCCCACTGGGGCATTAGGTCCGGATGAGATTGCGCATTTTGGGCAACAGGAGCAGGCGTCCTGTTATGAGGGATATTCTAGGATATTTGTTGTCAATTGTTAAAAGAAAAACAATAGATAAATTAAACTTAACAGAGTATAATTGAGCACAGAAGGATTTGTGAATGGGGCAGCCCTCAGAACTAGAAGAGGTTCCCTGAGCTGGGCTTTGCAAGGGGAGCAGGGAGTATTTCCAGATGAAGACAGAAACAACGTGATTGGCTAGCATTTGCCAGTCAAGACATTTGCCTTATTTGGTCATGGCAGCCTCTGATTGGCTGAGACTCAGCTATTTGTTGCAAACATGAATACATAGACCCCTAAGTTAGGCTTTTGGTTTCCTTGCATATTAAATTAGGCTGCACTTTGTTACTTAGGGACTGAAGGTACGGAGGTACCTTCAGGCCAAATTTAGTTTACTTGAACACAATAGAAAAATTGCTGCATGTAGAGACTCCTCCCACAAGGCAGGCCGCACAGTCCCTCGCGGGGCTTTAGGAGACCCCACGCCGGGAGAAGCTGTCTGGCCCTCCAGCTCCTTCTCCTCCTCAGAAAGAAGTGGCCCCCCAGCCTGTGTAGAGCAGCAGGTGTGCACACTGTGGGGACGATGAGCGTGTGCCTCTAGGACCCCCGACTCCAGGGCCCCGCATAGGCCGAGGTGGCAGCGGCTGAGTTCTGAAGCCCAGTGCGGGAGGGGGGCGGGGGGTGCTCCCGTAGCAGGGACACTGTGGCACGCGAGACTCGGGGGTCCAGGACAGCCTTGCCAGACCTTGCTCACAACTGAGCCCTTAAGATGCTTCCTTTCATTCCCTTCCCTCAGCGACAAAGCCTACGGACACAGCGGCGGCTCGCCAGCCCCCCGCGTGCTGCAGGCGTCTCCCCTGACTTGCTACTGCAAGGCTGCGCCTGTCTTGCTGTGTGCTGCTCAGACTTTCCAGAGGAGCGCATTTTTAACAGCTTCATAAAATTGTAAATGACAGACAAAAACCTGCCCGTACTTCAAGTGTACAATTTGGCAAGTTTTTACATAGTTCTGCAACCGTGAAACCATTGCCACCATCGACCTAACGAAGACACCATATCACCATCCGAAGTCTCTTCTTCCCCTTCCCATTGCTCCTGCTCCCTCCTGCTCCCTCCCCATGACTGAGCTGCTCTCTGTCATATTTATAGTCTACAGTTTCTAGAATATCATATGAATGGATTATACAGTTTGCATTCTTTTTTGTCTATTTTACTCAGCATCACTATTTTAAAATTTATCCATATCCTTTTGTCTCAATAGTTCCTTCCTCTTAATTGATGAATAATATCCCATGGTAATATACCCTAATTTGTTTATCTTTGTAATTGTTGATGGCTATTTGGGTTGTCTTCCGTTTGGAAAGAATACAAATAATGCTGCTGTGAATGTTGGCGTGCAAGTTTGTATGAACGTCCGCTCTTACTTCTCTTGGATCAATATTCAGTAAGGGAATAACTGAATCATATGAGATATGTAGGTTTAAAATTTAAGTGATTGTTAAAATGTTTTTCAAAATTACAGTTCCTCCACGTACTTGCCAACGATTGGTATGGTCCGTCTTTTAAAATTTAAGCCATTCTGATAAATGTGTACTGGTATCTCCTTGCAATTTTCGTTTGCATTCCGATGATGACTAATAATGTCGAGCCTCTTCCCATGTGCTTAGCATGTGCTTTTCTGCCATTCGTATACAGTTTTTAATGAAGCACTTGTTCAATTTTGGCACATGTTATCATTGTGTTCATTAACTGAGTTTGAGCGTTCTTTGTATATTCCGAATGCACGTCTTTTATGGGCTTATCAGATATATTCTGTCAGTCCATGTCTTCTCTTTTTATCATCTTAAAATTATATTTCAAGAAGCAGAAGCTATAATTTTGATGAATTCAATTTATAATTTTTTTTCTGTTATTGGTGCCCCATTATCTAAGGAATCTTATCAAAGGAATGTCTGCCCAATCCAAGGTCAAAAATATGTTCTCCTATGTTTTATTTTTCCAGAAGTTCAGTAAGTTTTCATTCTACACTTATGTCTATGGATCAAATAATTTTTTGTTAATTTTGCTTTTTTATTTTTTGCATATGGATGAACAATTGCTCCAGTGAGATATTTACATACACACATACATGTATATGTATATACATATGTATGTATGTATGTATATATGTGTGTGTGTTGGTGTATTTTTTGACAATTTACCTTACTCCACTGATTTGTTTTTAACTTTTATTGAATGTATATGTTAGTCATATACTCATGGATAGATTAAAGATTCTGTTTCATTGCTTTATTTTTCTATCTTGACACTAGTGCCAGAACCTGCTAATCTTCAAAATAAGCCTTGAGATAGTGTTAGTCCTCCAACCTTCATTTTTTTTCCAATGTAGTTTAGATAATTTTAGGTTATTTTAATTTCCATATGACTCATAGGATCTGCTTATCAAATTCTACAAAAAGGCTGCTGGGATTTTTGATTGTTATTGCATTGAATTTATAGATCAATTTGGAGAGAATTGAAATCTTAATAATATTTAGTTTTCCAACAAATGAAATTAGTTTCTTTCTATTTATTCAGGAGTGTTTCATAGTTTTTAATATGTAAGTCCTATGTATCTTTTATCAGATTTATCCTTAATGATTTAATAGCCTAAGTATTTCATGCTATTACAAAAGCTATTTTTTTTCATTTAAATGCTTGATTGTTGCTAGTATAAATGAATACAATTGATTTTCATATTGATATTATATCCTGAAACTTTGCTAAACTTGTTTATTAGTTCTAATAGGATTTTGGTAGTTTCCACCAGATTTTACTTTGGTTATCTTGTCATCTATGAATACAAACAGTTTTACTTTCTTTTCCACCTGGATGCATTTTTCCTCCTTGCTCCATTTCATGGGTTTGAATCACAAGTATACTGTTGTTTACAAATAGTGAGCAAAGATATCCTTGTCTTGTCCATGATTCAAATGGAAAAGCACTCGATCTTTCATGATTAGTAGATGTTACCTCTGCACACCTCTCCACCCATCTCTCAGGCTGTGAAATTTCCTTTCTATTCCTAGTGCACTGAAAATTTTTATCAGCAATAGATGTTGGATTTTGCAAATGATTTTTCTTCTTCTCATGAGATCATTCAGCATTTCTTAACTAATTTATTAATACTATGAATTATATGGATTGATTTTTCGATGTAAAGCCTACATTGAAGTCATAGGGTTAATCCCACCTGATGATGGTTGTTCATACCAGTTTGACATATTTGCTTTAGAATTTTTGTACCTATATTAATTAATGAGGGATATTAGTGTATGGTTTTCTTTATTTTAATGACTTTGTTTGGCTTTTCTATCAGGGTTTCCTGGTTTCATAAAACTGATTGGAAAATATCTCCTTATTCAATTTTTGGAAGACTTTATATAAAATTATTATTTCTTTAGTTTTTAAAAAAATTTAATTGACACATTGTAATTGTACATGCTTATGGGATATAATTTGATGTTTCGATACATATATGTGTAGTATAATGACCCAGTCAGGGTTGTTTATGTAAACATCACCTCATGCTTTTGTCATTTCTTTGTGGAAAAACATTCCAAAGCCTGTCTCTAGCTGTAATGTAAAATACAAAACTTCACTGTTAACCATAGTCACCCTACTGTGCCATAGAGCACCAGAATTTATTCCTCCTAATTGTAATTTTGTAGCTATTGATCATCCTCTCCCTGTTTTCCCTTCCTCCCTCCCCTCTCCAATCCACTGTTCTACTCTATGTCTCTGTAACATCAACTTTTTTATTTTATTTTATTTTTATTTTTTTGGATTCCACGTATGAGTGAGATCAAAGCGATGTGGACATGGAGTTTCTTTATAGGAAGTCATTGAGCTGCAACCTCAGCTAGTGTAATAGTGTGAGGACGACACATATAATGTATTTTTTCTGGAATGCATTGGTAGTTTGTGACTTTGAAAGAAATTGTTCATTTTATTGAAGTTGAATTTATTGGCATGAAGATTTTCATAGTATTCCATTTATTTAACATCTATGGAATATGTAGCAACATTATCTCTCTTACGTTAGTAATTTGTGTCATCTCCCCTTTCTCCAGATTCAGTCCTTGTAGAGGCTTATCACTTTTTAAATATATTCTCAAAAAACTAGCTTTAGATTTCACTCATTTTCTTAATTGCTTTTCTGTATTCTAATTCATTGACTTTTAACACGGTTTTTATTATTTCCTTTCTGGAGCTTGTTTTGGATTTTATCTGGAGTTATTTTTCTAAGTGACTTAAGACGGCAGTTGAAGTTACTGATTCTAGAGCTCTCTCCTTTCAATACAGGTATTTAATGCTTTAAAATTTAAGTACTACTTTCAGAATCACACAAAATTTGATATGTTGTTTTTCCATTATTATTAAGTTGAAAATTCATTATTTCCTCTGATTTCTTCTTTGACTTGATCCATGGGATCCTTAAAAGTATGTTATTCAGTTTGCATATATTTAGGCATTTCCATTATATATTTCCATTATTGATTTGTAATTTAATTCTATTTTGCTCAGATAATGTACCTAGTATGACTTGATACCTTTATAAATGTATTTAGCCTTAGTTTATTGTTCACAGTATGGTTTATATTAATAAGTGTTTTGTGTGTATCTAAAAAAAAGATTTTTCTGTTTATTTTCTACTTGTCTTATCTCCTCTTCCATTTTTTTTCCTTTTTCTCAGGAATTATTTTTATAATTATTATTATAATTATTTTATAATTATTTTCTAATAATTTTAACAGTATGCTAGTGTGTTTCAATTTAATAATTTTTATTGCTTCAATTTCATTAATCTCACCTTCTCCATATCCAATTTGCTATTAATACATTTAGTGTATTTTTTATTTCATAGATTGCAGTTTCAACTTTAGACATCTAATTTGGGTCTTTTTTATAACTTCTATGTCTCTATTTAAATTTTCGAGAGTATGCAATTGAGGTAAAATATAAAGGGTCTTCACAAAGCTCATGGAAAGTTTTTTATTATTTTTTAATTCCATTTTTGAAGTATCCTCATAACTGATTTTATGTTCTTGTCTGCTAATTCTAATATCATGTCAATTCTGAATGGGTTGCAATTTTTTTTCTCTTCATTACTGAACATATTTTGCTTAATTTGCCTCCCTTATAATTATTGATGGAATACCAGATATTGTGAGATTTACCTTATGGGGTGCTGAATATTTTATTATTCCTGTCAGTATTTTTGACTTTTATTCTGGGACACAATTAAATTACCTAAATTTTATATCTTAATTATAAGATATTTTATGTGAGATCAGAGCTGTGTTGAGCTTAGGACTTTTTCCTGACACTGAGACAAGAACCTCCTGAGTACTCTACCCAATGCCCCAGGAAACAGAGACTTTCCAGTGTGGCTGATGGGAATAGACACTGTCCCTGGCTCTGTGAGCACTGGCTACTGCTCCCTACAATCCTTCCATGTGATTTCTTCTATGGCAGCTGGAGCTTTCCTCGTACACATGCACTGATGAACATCGCTGTATATTCCAGGCAGACTCTGCAGATTTCCTGAGTTCTCATTCTGTGCATCTTTTTCCTCTCTGTTAATATGTCCTCTAAACCAGCGCTGCTTTGGTTTACTCAGAATTTCAACTCCATTTACTCAACTCAGGAAGTTTTCTCATCTTTATATCCATCTCTCTTCCCTGTGCCCTGGAGGGGAAACTTTCACAAGGCAGTGTGCTTGGACCACAGTACTGCTCAGAGATCCCCATCCTTCATAGCCTGATGCTTGAAAATGTTTCACTTATCTGTCCTTTTTATCCTTTTGTTTAACCTGTTTTAAGGTGTGAGAGTAAATCTAGTTCTTATGCATTTCATTATCTTATGGCTTTTATGGTTTTCTATGAACAGCCAGCAGTTTTCTATTGTTCTGTTAAATGTAGCATGTCTTTATTCTCTGCCTGCTTTTTAGTATTTGTTACTTTGGGGTTTGCTTCTATTAGCTGCTTTATTTCTTCTTTTCAGATCTCATAATTTTTTAACAGTATGCTGGGGATGGTGTATTATAATAATGCTTCATATTAAAATTACCTAGGGGTAGGGAGTGGCCACTCTGATCAAATTGATCTTGATTGAAGCTATATTGCTCTCAGGGGTGTAAGACCTATCCTGGGTCAAATATAAGACTTGTCCTATGCTCTAGAAGTTTTGACTTATGCACTGAAGAAATGTGGGCTTTCTCTCTATACCTTTTCATTCAAGAAACCCATTTTTTGTACCACCAATTACTTATTAAAAGATTTTTGGAGTGATTTAGCAGGTGACAAACAGCAAAATGTTTGGAACTTGTCAAATATCCCAATCTTTAACAGTAGCTTATATGGCACTTAAAGTCTAGATTGCCTTTTTCATCCTCTGTGGAGAGTACCTTTATCTATCATGAACCCAGTATTTTTCCTGTCTGTTCTTAACTGAGCATACACCCCAGCAAGGGAAATGGACACTGACTCAGTGGGAAAGAGTCACTCTGAAATTGTTTCTTTAGCCTTATTTGAATCCGTAGATCTCTGAAGTCATCAAAAATATATATGCACATAATGAAATTTTAAAGTTGCGTGTTTTTTGTTGTTGTCATTTCAAAGCATATTGGGGGCCGTGGCCTACTATATTCTGATCAGAAGCAGAATTCCTGGTCTTGCTCTTTAATACTAATGAATACAGTAGCCTCTTAAATTGTTGTTAATTTAAATTAAAAATTTCTTGTATTTTATCTTGATTTCTTTAGGTGTGAAATAGTTTGCCATTATTTTATTTATTTTTATTGCTTATGAATATTCATGAAATACAAAGCTGATTGCAACCCCTCGTGCCCATGATGTGGGGGCAAGATTCATACTGGCTGTATACCAATTACCACAAATTGCATTTGTACCCTGTGTCCCCCACCCAATTATCTCCAACCTCCTTCCTCCTCCCTCTTTCCCCCACTGTGCTTTGTAGCCCAAGGAATGTTCTCCCCTTCTGCAAGTCCAACGCACTACTGTGGCCTTTCTTTCCTTCTTTCTCTCTTAGCTCCCACATATGAGTGAGCACATGCAGTATTTATCCCTCTGTGCTTTGCTTATTTCATTCAGCCTAAGTTCCTCCAGCCTCATCCATGTTGTTGCAAATGGGAGTATTTCATTCTTTTTTATGGCAGAGTAGTATTCCATGGTGTATATACAACACTTTCCTTATCCAATCATCCATCGATGGATATTTAGGTTTGTTCCATGTCTTGGTTATTGTAAACAGAGCTGTGATGAACATGGCAGTGCAAGTATCACTTCAACATTATGATTTCCATTCCTCTGGGTATATACCCAGAAGTGAGATTGCTGGATCATAGGGAAGATCTATCTGTAGTTGTTTGAGAAACCTCCATACTATTTTCCATAGTGGTTGTACTAACTTACAGTCCCACCAACAGTGCAATAGTGTTCCCTTCTCTCCACATCTTAGCCAGCATTTGTTATTCACTGACTTTTCGATTATAGCCAGTCTAACTGGGGTGAGGTGGTATCTCAATGTAGTTTTAATTTGCGTTTCCTTGATGACTAGTGATAATGAGCATTTTTTCAGGTACCTGTTGGCCATTTCTATGTCTTCCTTTGAAAAATGTTTATTTAGCTCCTTTGCTCATTTTTAATTGGGTTATTTGGTTTTTTACCATATAATTGTTTGAGTACCTTGTTTATTATGGATATTAATTCCTTGTCAGGCGCATAGTTAGCAAAAATTTTCTCCCACACTATACGTTGTCATTTCACTCTGTTGATTGTTTCCTTTGCTGTACAGAAGCTTTTGAGTTGATCTAGTTCCTTTTGTTTATTTTTTCTTTTACTGCATGTGCTTTCGGGCTCCTGTTCATAAAGTCTGTGCCCAGAACTAATTGCTGGAGTGTTTCATCTATGTTTTCCTGTAGTAATGTTACAGTTTCAGGTCTTATACTTAAGTCTTTAATCCATTTTGAGTTGATTTTAGTGTATTGTGAGAGGTGCATATGTAGTTTCATTCTTCTGCACATGGATATCCAGTTTTCCCAGCACCACTTGTTGAAGAGGTAGATTTTTGTTGCCTTTGTCCAATATCAGATGGCTGTAAGCCTGAGGGATGATTTCTGGGTTCTCAGTATTACTCCACTAGTCTGAATGTCTATTTTTATACTAGTACCATGCTGTTTTGGCTACAATAGCTTTGTAGTATAATTTGAAGTCAGGTAGTGTTATGCCTCTGGCTTTATTTGTTTTTTGCTCAGGATTGCTTTGGCTATTCGGGGTCTTTTGTTGTTCCATATGAAAGGTAAGATTGTTTTTTACATTTCTGTGAAGAATGTCATTGGTATTTTGATGGGGATTGCATTGAATCTGTAGATTGCTTTGGGTAGTATAGACATTTTCACAATGTTAATCCTTCCAATCCAGGAGCATGGAATATCTTTCCATCTTTTCATGTCTTCTTTAATTACTATTTGAGTCATAGGGGCAGATCCCTCATGAATGGATTAATGCTCTCCCTGGGGGAGAAAGGTTAGTGAGTGAGTTCTTGCTCTATTTGTTCCATGAGAGCTGGTTGTCTTAAAGACCCTGGTACCTCCCCTCTCTTTCTCTCTCCTGCTACCTCTCACCATGTGATCTCCTTGTACTCACCAGCTGCCTGAAGGAGCCTGAGGCCCTCACCAGATGCAGCTGTTCCAGAATCATAAGCCAAAAAACCTCTGTTATTTATAAATTACCCAGTCTCAGGTATTTCTGTTATAGCAACAGAAACAGACTAATACATACCCATAAGTCATTCAGGATCCTATTATTTAGTTTCCATGTATTTGTATAGTTTCCAGAGTTTCTCTTATTATTAATTTCCAGTTTTAGCCCATTGTGGTCTGAGAAGGTACTTGGGATGATTTCAATTTTTTAAAATTTGCTGAGACTAGATTTGTGACCTAATATGTGGTCTATCCTGGAGAATGTTGCAAGAGCTGATGAGAAGAAAGTATATTTCTTTAGTTGTTGGGTGAATTGTTCTGTATATATCTGCCAGGTCCAGTTGGTCTAAGGTGTAAATTAAATCCTGTGTCTCTTTGTTGACTTTTGCTTAGAAGATCTGTCCCATACTGAGAGAGGGGTGTTCAGATCACCCACTATTAATGTATTAGGTCCAATTTCCTTCTTTAGGTCTAATAGCGTTTGCTTTATATATCTGGGTGCTCCAGTATTGGGTGAATATATATTTATGATTGTTATGTTTTCTAGCTGGATAGGTCCTTTTAACATTATATAGTGGCCTTCTTTGTCTCTTTTTATGTTTTTAAGTTTAAAGTCTATTTTGTCTGATAAAGTAATAGCTACTCCTGCTCGTTTTTGTTTTCCATTTGCATGGTATATCTTTTTCCATCCCTTCTCTTTTAGTCTGTGTGTGTCTCTACAGGTGAGGTGGGTCTCTTGAAGACAGCGTATACTTGGGTCTAGCTTTTTAATCCAAT
This sequence comes from Cynocephalus volans, assembly GCF_027409185.1. Lineage (NCBI taxonomy): Eukaryota > Metazoa > Chordata > Mammalia > Dermoptera > Cynocephalidae > Cynocephalus > Cynocephalus volans. Next base: position 9,680,770 of record NC_084474.1, read on the forward strand.
CAGTCAGCCTGTGTCTTTTGACTGGAGAGTTTAGTCCATTCACATTTCGGGTAGTTATTGACAAGTGTTGCTTAATTCCTGTCATTTAATTGCTTCTTGTTTAGATGGTTTAAATATCTTTTGATCATTATTTTCTCTTTTATATCTCTTCTTCAATGTTAGTTGGAGATTTAAGGTGGAATGATTTAGTTTCTTTTTCTTTCTCACTGGCATTTTTGTTATAACATAGGTTTTGCTCTTTCTTGTATATTTGTTATAGTGTTCACCATTATTCAGATTCCAGATGAATGACTCCCTTTAGAATTTCTTACGGGGCTGGTTGTGTGGTGGTGAATTCCCACAATTTTTGCTTGTCTGGGAAATACACCATTGCTCCCTTCATTTCTGAAGGAGAGCCTTGCTGGGTAAAGAATTCTTGGCTGGCAATTTTTTTCTTTTAGTATTTTAAATATATCATTACACTTTCTGCTGGCCTGTAGGGTTTAGTTGAGAAGTCTGCTGTTAGTCTGATGGGTGTACCCCTATAAGTGACCTGATGCTTTTCCACTGTTGCTTTTAGAATTCTCTCTTTGTCTTTGAGCTTTGCAAATTTAACTATAATGTGTCTTGGGGAGGATCTTTTTGGATTGAATCTGCTTGGGGTCCTTTGAGCTTGCTGGATCTGAAGGACTGTATCTCGCCCTATACCTGGGAACTTTTCTGTTACTATATCCTTGAATATATCTTCAATACATTTCCTTTCTCCTCCCCTTCTGGAATACTGACGATTTGGATGTTAGAGCACTTGAGGTTGTCTGCTCTCTCTCTTAGATTTTCCTCATTATTTTTAATTCTTTTTTTTTCCTTTTTCTTGTCTGCCTGAGTTATTTCAAAAAGACCATCTTCAAGATCTGAAATTTTTTCCTGGTTGTTTTACCCTGCTGCTCAAGCTCTCTGTTGTGTTTATTATTTCATTGAGCAAGTCTCATTTCTAGATGTTCTGCTACACTCTTTTTTAAGGTATTAGTCTCTTTTAAGGTATTAGATATCCTCCTTCATATTCTGGATATTTTTTCTTGTTAAATTGTGTTCTCTAATTGAGTCTTCCTTTATTTCTTCAAGTTTTCTTAAGATCATTGCTTGGAATTCTTTTTCAGACATTTCAAAGATTCCCTGTTCCGTAGAGTCTGACATTGGAGCATTACTATATTCTTTCAGTGGTGTCATTTCTTCTTGTTTATTTGTAGTTCTAGTACTTTTTCATTGATGTTTGGTCATTTGGTAGAGGGTTTACTTCTTCTATTAAACTGAGGTTGGCTGTGGAGTAGCCCCGGATGCTACTCTGGTATTGAATTGTCTTTGCTTGATGGTAGGTGTGGTGGTGGTTATGGGTTATGTTAAACCACCTTGGGTCCTGTTCCAGAATCTGTGGTGGTAGAATGAGCCCCCAGCTGGCTCACTTTGGAAGGTCTGGCAGTTGGGGCTGGCGTTCCCCACCAGGTCCACGCAGTGGGGAGGGGTTGCCGACACCAAGTGGTTCTGCTGGGCTCACCTCTTGGTGGGTCAGGTGGCAGTGGGGGCTGGCCACTATTACCAATTTATTACAAGGATATTTTAAAGGATACAAATGAACAGTCTGATGAAGAGAAGCATTGGGTGGGCGATGTCTGGAAGGGTCTTGAGACCAGGAGCTTCTGTCCACATGGAGTTTTGGGGTGAGCCACCCTCTTGCCACATGGATTCAGTCTTGTTCACCAACCTGGAAGATCCCTGAAGCCCTTACTGCCATTATTTTGTAATTTTTTGTTATTTATTTATTTTTGCTAATATTTAGCAATTCTTCTCTGTTAGTTCACTTTTGTGTTTGAAATTTTCTGTTTACCTGCCTTGTGAAAGCAAATATTCAAAAGACCTAGCAAGGTATCATCAGCACATGTTATGTTTCTTGTGGGTGTGGGACTCTCTCTTCCTCCTGTGTGCTTGCAAGCTATCTGGGACTCTGCTCTGACTGGATGACCAAGCCTTCTTTTCAATAGTATGTTCTGGATAAGCACTTCTGTTATCACATGGTCTGTACATCAGAGGGAAGAAACACTTTTACTTTACTTAAAAAATATATAAAACATAATTCCATTAGAATCCTCTTTATCAATTATCAATCCATTTTTGCTTTATTAATATTAAGTAATACAACAGTATTTAATACAATGTTATAAAGACATTTTTTAAATCACCCAAATTATTCCAATCCTTTCACAATGTCTGTTATAAGTTTAAATGTATTACCTTTATATGACTTCTAAACACTTCTTTATGCATAGTTGTTTTCGTACTACTCACACATTATTATGCCATTTAAGGCCTATTTTGATAATATCATAGTTTTCTATTGAATATATACACCACCATTTATGAATTAGACACTTTTCTCCATATTTTGTAATTGTAAGAAAAGTGAAGTGACTCTATGCATTTGAGTGTTTTGTTCAACACATATTCACTACGTTTTTACTGTGCTAAGCCCCGTGATAAGCATGAGGATACCATGGTGGAAGGACAGATGCCTTCCTCGTGGGAATTGCAGCATACAGGGAGAGACAGATAACAGGGAAAACGACAAGTTATGAGTGTTGAAGAAAGACAGGTGCTACTTAGGTTAAGAGGAGAAGAAATGTGGAGAGAAAGAGGGAACAGCTACACAAGCAGCTCTGAAGGCAAGAACCGGAGGCAAGAGGGTGCTAACATGAGCTGAACACAAATGCAGCAAGGTTATGGCTGTGCAGGGGCTGGGCTCTGAATGACAGCTGAGGGTGGACAGATGGTCAAGGTCAGTCATCTTAAGCAAAGGTGAAATAATTCCCTTAGGATAAGTTTTCACAATTGAATTATTGCCAAAAGTAATGACTATTCTTTTTTTCTCTCCTAATCATATATGTGAAAATTAAGTGCACTCATTTTAAAAATGCAAATAAGTTACCTAAAGATCAATTTATTTACTACTCACTTAATTTTCAATGACAAATGGTGCTTCTTGTGTTATACACAATAAAACATAATGAATCTGGAATTCATTTACTCTGTTCCATTTTGTTTATTTTTATGTCCATGGAACACCACACTGACACTTTTCATTTAACAAGCTAATATTCGCATGACAGTAACTATAGTAGCATTTGCTTAGACCAGTTATGTTTTCATCACATAAATGCTAATTATTCAATCATTTTCCTCAGTAAATATATTTTTATCACCTACAATATGATAGGCATTGTGTTAAGTGTTCACAGTGCTCTGTTTCCCAATTGTAGATGTGGGGCCTACAGTTGGCAGAAGGTGCAGACATCAATGAGTCACTCATATAAAGGTGCGGCTACTAAGAAGCACCATCACAGAGGAACACAGAGAGCTGCAATGTCATCCAGAAATGCAGTGATGAGCTCACACAGGAAAAACAAGCTCACATAGTAGGATCACCGAGAGAGCACGCAGGAGAGATGACAACAGAAAACCACAGTAAGTGAGAAAAACCCAAAAAGGGACAGAAGATGGCAAATATGCGTGGCTGTTAGAAAAGAGACCATGGTGATGGGTGAGGCAGAAGAGAGCAGACCTGCTGTTTGAATTTTACCCCAAGAGCAGTACCCAGGTGCCAAATGTTATAAGAAGGAGATGATAGGTAATTGCGATATAATGGGTGAGTGACATGATTAGATATGCATTTTGAAAACAAAAAGCCTTCTAGTTATAATGCGTGGGCATGAGTGGTTAAGAGTTGATATAGAGAGTTCAGTTTGGAAAATACTGCAGAAGTCCAAGTGAGAGACGATGGCCACTTAGGAGAGGGATAGTTGTGCAATGGTGATAGACAGGTAGATAGAGGGATAGAGATACACAAAAGGAGAGATCTTTTTCAAATCTTTCTGATCATTTTGGTCTCCTACTTTGATGATTTTTGTGATTTGTGATGCCACCTTTTATTTTATAAGCATTTAACATTTTAATCTGATAAAAATAACATCTAAAGTACTTGAGGATCTTAAGTTATTGGGATGGCATTTGCTTTTTTTGTTTCTGCTGTCTGTATAATGCATTGTGGCTTATTTCCTTATGTGCTTGATCTTTGCTTGTGGGTTTAAATTTGTTCAATCTTAGTCCTGTTACTTAGTCCTTGTTACATGATATCCCCACAGAGGAATATTCCTTCCAGGGTTCACTTCCAAATTTAGGACAATTTAGTACCCCTCAATGTTCATAGACTTAATATCCACAGATTCACTTATTTTTCTCATAATGTATCTTAGATTTATAAAAGGATCCATTTTTTTCTCACCTTGCCGGTATTACAGGGTGTAGTGGCTGGATCACAGTGCTTCTGTTGGCACTCACCTCTGCATAGTCCTTCTTATTCTCTGTGGACATATCAAGAAACAACATCTGGAGCAGAAGGAGATAGGTGGGGCCCATTTTTGTTATCCCTGTTCAAGACTCCTTTTATTGCTGTATAAAAAAAATCTTCGGTATAGCATCAGCAACCACTGGACAGACTTTTACATTATGAGCTCATTTTTTAAGCTGTTACAAGTATTTGAAAGAATTGATATTTTATGATTTATTTTTAAAGATCATTCAAAAACCAAAAATGAAACTTACTGATTTTCAATAGACTAGTATACATTGTATCTTGCAATTACTATATAGAATCATTGGATGCTTTAAAAATCTCAGATACATCATGGATTTAAGTGACCTTATTTTTGTATGTCCTATATGCTATTTTGCTACATTTGCTATTTTACTTTCTAATCATATCAGACATTCATTACACCATTTAAAATAATTCTCAACCAGGGTAAAATACACTAAAATAATAAAGAAAATAATTATAGAATGCCTTAAATAGAGGTTGGCAAACTGTGGCGGTCGACCAAATCCAATCTACCTCCTGTTTTATAAATAAAGATGTGTGGGATCACATCCAAGCACATCCATTATGTATTGTGCTTTTTATGCTACAGTGGCAGAGTTGAGTCAAGGTGACAGAAATTGTATAATTGGCAAAGCTAAAGTATTTACTATCTGGCCCTTTACAGCAAAATTTGAGTACCCTTGGCTTAAAGCAGTTATGCAGAAGAGCAATAATCTGTCACTATGGCATCACTGTTCAAATTCCTTATTGCATGTCCCAGAGTTTTGCATTTCCAAAAATGTATTAAAAGAAGACTAGAGACACAATCTTTGCAGACTGTTTTTAATTTTTGTTAAAAACAGTTAAAAATGAAGTTTTCATTCTTCACCAACAATGACAAAAAAAATTGGGTGAGAAAGATATGTCAGAGTTATTAGAAAATTCAAAGGATAAAAGCAACAGACAGCAGCCCTTGAGACTGCAATGCTGATGGCTAATGTGATCGATCACACAAGTGAAGTATCATGTACATTTTCAGATGGCAGTATCCTAAATGAATTTTCTCAAACTTTGGAATGTGTGAAAGGATGATGTGTATCTAAGTTAGAAAAAAGGAGAAATAATTATGTTCTTATCAATTTAGTCATTCGACAGGAAGGACTTTGTGCAATATGTCGTGGCAAGATTCTGGCCCATCTCATTTTGTTAAAAAGACACATCCAAGAATATTTTTTTTCTTCAGTAGGTTTATGTGCCAAAGTTCCCTTGATACTCTTCAGAAGTGGAGCTATGATAAAGGCAGACATATAAACAAAGGTGATTGGAAGAATATAAATGATGTAGGTATTCAAGAATTATTGGGGGGCGTTTCAAGATGGCGGTGGCTGTGGCGGTTGGCGCGGAGTAGCTGAGGTGGAAAAGGCGGCCACTGGGCCTCAGGCAGCCGAGAAACTTGTGGACCTTCCTCTTGCCATCTCTTAAGGGAGGACTGCAGCTGCTGGCCAGTCGTGGGGGCTGACCGCCACTTTGCCCCTGGCAGGAGAGGCTGCCTCATTTACAGGCAACAGCTTTGAAGTGTGGAGCAGGAAAAGAACTGTTTCTTAGCTGCAAAAGCGAGTCTCGAAACAGGGAACACGGTGCCAGGGCTGCTGTGGATGTAGCCAGGATCCTGGAGGCCGGGGCCGCGCTGAAGGCGGCCAGCTGCCCTATTCAGGATTCAAGGTTTCAGGCCGGCATTAAAGAAGATTCCTGGGAGCGCCCAAGCCGCGCCGCGACTGAACAGCCCGAGGCGGCAGCGGCCGAGAACAGGGAAGGCGACAAACCAGAAGCAGAGAGTGAGCACCTGACCTCACACAGCCCTGTGAGTGATCCCTGGCCCAGCCCTGTTCGGGGGGCTGATGCCCACCTGGCTCCCTCCTGCATCACCGGTTCAATCACCGCCCCAGAGCTGCCTCCATTTTCCCAGGTGCTGGCAGCTCCACCCAGCTCGGCTGTCACTGAGCCTTCCCACTTGATTGGCCAGGCGCGGGGCTTTCCGGAGCCAGTGGGCCGGCCTACCCTCCCACACCCTCCGCGGTTCTCTGGCCGGGCTGGTGGCGTGGGGTATCCCTGGCCAGTGTTGGGAGGGCAAGGAAGTACGGGCGGGAACAACTGTCACTCCACCACACCCTGGACTCCGGCCCCTGGTAAACTTCCTGATACTGGGAGGCAGATACCATCTCTGTGGCCACCAGTTCGGAAAAAAGCCTAACCAATTTCTGGTTGGGAATAGTGTGGTAGGAGAGTTCCCAGGTCTGCTTGAACCTGCCGGAGAGCTGGCTGCAGGTGGGCGCTAGATTCGGTCTATGCCGGGGGGATACAAAGGTGAAAAAGTCCCGAGAAAGATCTACACAGTGCTATAAAGGCACCCAGAGCAATCGGTCGTCTGTGCCTACCAGAAACCTGGCAGACTTCCTGGGCAAGGCGGTGCCGAGCAGGGTCTTGAAGGCCCAGCTGATAGACGAGGGGTGCAGAAGACACGCCCCAGCCCAGCACAGTGCGCACAGAGTGGGGAGACGTTCGGCCAGGGAGGTGGAGACTCGACAGAAACCACACACCCTGTGGGGTCACCACTGCACGATCCAACAGCCTGGGCCAGAGCACACGGAACAGGGAGAAGTCCTGCACAGGAAGTAAAAGCTCAACAGAGATCACACACCCTGTGGTACATGATCCACCAGCCCAGCAGAGTCCAAGCTGACCAGAAAGGTGGCTCCCTGGAGAAGCCCAAGACCCGAGGCAACCACACACACAAGGCACTAGAGGCCAACTGAACAGTCATGGAGGGAGCCATACCAAATTGGCAACCACAGCAACATCCTAGTTAGTCATTAGTCTCAAACCGGTGGACTGTGAAACCCCCTGCCACAATGAATAAACACCAAAAAAAAAGATACCAGAAATACAAAAAATCAAGAAAGTACACCACCAAAAGTTAATAAATCTCAAACTCTAGATCCTATAGAACAAGAAGCCCTTGAAATGACTGACAAGGAATTTCGAGTGATAATTCTAAGGAAACGGAATGAGATACAAGAAAACTCAGCTAGACATCATGATGAAATGAGGAAAAGTATACAGGATCTGAAAGAGGAAATGTACAAGGAAATCAATGTCCTGAAAAAAAATGTAGCAGAACTTGCTGAACTGAAGAAGTTATTTAGCGAAATAAAAAACACAACGGAGAGTTTAACAAGCAGGCTTGTCGAAGTTGAAGAGAGAACCTCTGAACTTGAAGATGGGCTGTTTGAAATAACACAAGCAGACAAAAAGAAAGAAAAAATAATCAAGGACATGGAAGAAAAGCTGAGAGAGATATCAGACAACATTAAGCGCTCAAATATCCGAGTTGTGGGTATTCCAGAAGGGGAGGAAAATGGAGATTCCATTGAAAACATATTCAACAAAATAGTGGCAGAAAACTTCCCAGGTATAGAAAAATCACAGATCTTCAGATCCAGGAAGCTCAACGATCTCCAAACGTATTCAACCCAAAAAGGCCTTCTCCAAGACATGTCATAGTCAAATTGGCAAAACTCAGAGACAAAGAGAGAATCTTAAAAGCTGCAAGAGAGAAGCATCAAATCACCTATAAGGGAGCCCCAATCAGGCTAACATCAGACTTTTCATCACAAACCCTAAAAGCTAGAAAGGAATGGGATGATATTTTCAAAATACTAAAAGACAAAGATTGCCAGCCAAGAATACTCTACCCTGCAAGGCTATCCTTCCGAAATGAAGGGCAAATAGTATATTTCTCAGACAAACAAAAACTGCAGGAGTTCACTACCACACGACCACCCTTAAAAGAAATGCTCAAGGGAGTACTGGGTTTGGTTCCTGAAAAATAACTACCACTGCCATAAAAACCCAAGAAAAATCAATACCCACTAGTATAATAAAAATGGCATTCATGAAGAGAAAACAAGAAAAAAAAAATGCTATCTACAACCTAAGGAACCAACAAACACAGAAACCAAACAGTAAATTAGAAAGCAAGGAACAAAAGACACCTAAGACAACCAAACAACCAATAAAATGCTAGGAATAAATCAACACCTTTCAATAACAACTCTTAATGTAAAAGGCTTAAATTCCCCAATCAAAAGACACAGACTGGCTGACTGGATCAAAAAGGAGGACCCAACTTTATGCTGCCTACAAGAGACCCACCTCACCCATAAAGATTCACACAGACTAAGAGTGAAAGGATGGAAAAAGATTTACCATGCAAACAGAAAAGAAAAACGAGCTGGAGTAGCTATTCTTATATCTGACAAAATAGACTTTAAACTAAAAACCATAAAAAGAGACAATGAGGGACACTACTTAATGATAAAAGGACTGATCCATCAAGAAGAAATAACAATCATAAATATGTACGCACCCAATGTTGGAGCAGCCAGATTTATAAAACAAACTCTATTAGACCTAAAGAAGGAAATAGACATTAATACCATAATAGCAGGGGACCTGAACACTCCACTGTCAATATTAGACAGATCATCTAGGCAAAGAATCAGTAGAGAAACACAAGATCTAAACAAGACTCTAGACCAATTGGAATTGGCAGATATCTACAGAACATTCCACCCAACAACTTCAGAATATTCATTCTTCTCAGCAGCACATGGATCATTCTCCAGGATAGATCACATATTAGGTCACAAATCAAGTCTCAATAAATTCAAAAAAATTGGAATTATCCCATGTATCTTCTCAGACCACAATGGATTAAAACTAGAAATTAATAACAAATGAAACTCTGGAAACTATACAAACACATGGAAATTAAACAGCATTCTACTTAATGACATATGGGTCCAAGAAGAAATCAAGCAGGAAATCAAAAAATTTATTGAAACTAATGAAAACAATGATACATCATACCAAAACCTGTGGGATACTGCAAAAGCAGTATTGAGGGGAAAATTTATCGCATTAAACGCTCACTTCAGAAGAATGGAAAGATGGCAAGTGAACAACCTAACACTTCACCTTAAAGAACTAGAAAAACAAGAACAATCCAAACCTAAAGTTAGCAGACGGAAAGAAATCATTAAGATCAGAGCAGAACTGAATGAAATTGAAAACCAAAAAACAATTGAAAAGATCAACGAATCAAAAAGTTGGTTTTTTGAAAAGATAAATGAAATTGACAAACCATTAGCATGGCTAACAAAAAAAAGAAGAGAGAAGGCTCAAACAACAAAAATTAGAAATGAAAAAGGCGATATTACAACTGATTCATCGGAAATACAAGGAATCATTCAAGACTACTATAAACAACTATACACCAACAAATTTGAAAATCTGGAGGAAATGGATAAATTTCTGGACACACACAAGCTCCCAAAACTGAACCATGAAGATGTAGAAAATTTGAACAGACCAATAACAATAAAGGAGATTGAAGCTGTTATCAGAAGGCTCCCAACAAAGAAAAGCCCAGGACCAGATGGATTCACAGCAGAATTTTACCAAACATTCAAAGAGGAATTGACACCGATTCTTTACAAACTATTCCAAAAGATTGAAACGGATGCAAATCTCCCAAACTCATTCTATGAAGCAAACATCATCCTGATACCAAAACCAGGTAAAGATATAACCAAAAAAGAAAACTACAGGCCGATATCCTTGATGAATATAGATGCAAAAATCCTCACTAAAATACTAGCAAACAGAATACAGCAACACATACATAAAATTATTCATCACGATCAAGTGGGATTCATCCCGGGGATGCAAGGTTGGTTCAACATACGCAAATCAATAAATGTGATACACCATATTAATAAACTCAAACACAAGGACCATATGATCATCTTTATAGATGCTGAAAAAGCATTTGATAAAGTTCAGCACTCATTCATGACAAAGACCCTCTATAAGTTAGGTATAGAGGGAAAGTATCTCAACATAATTAAAGCCATATATGCCAAACCCACTGCCAATATCATCCTAAATGGGGAAAAGCTGAAAGCTTTTCCTTTAAGAACAGGAACTAGACAAGGATGCCTACTCTCACCACTCCTATTCAACATAGTGTTGGAAGTACTAGCCAGAGCAATCAGAGAAGAGAAGGAAATAAAGGGCATCCAGATTGGAAAAGATGAAGTCAAACTGTCCCTGTTTGCAGATGACATGATCCTATATATCAAACAGCCTAAAACCTCTACAAAAAAACTGTTGGAATTGATAAATGATTTCAGCACAGTAGCAGGATACAAAATCAACACACAAAAATCAGTAGCATTTCTTTTCTCCAATAATGAACATGCAGAACATGAAATCAAGAAAGCCTGCCCATTTACAATAGCCACCAAAAAAATAAAACACTTAGGAATTGAGTTAACCAAGGAGGTGAAAAATCTCTATCATGAGAACTACAAACCACTGCTGAGAGAAATTAAAGAGGATCCAAGAAGATGGAAAGATATCCCATGCTCTTGGATTGAAAGAAACAACATAGTGAAAATGTCCATACTACCCAAAGTGATATACAAATTCAATGCAATCCCCATCAAAATTCCAAAGACATTTTTCTCAGAAATGGAAAAAACTATCCAGACATTTATATGGAACAATAAAAGACCACGCATAGCCAAACCAATGCTGAGCAAAAAAAATAAAGCTGGAGGCATAACACTACCTGACTTTAAGCTATACTACAAAGCTATAATAACCAAAACAGTATGGTACTGGCATAAAAACAGACACACTGACCAATGGAATAGAATAGAGAATCCAGAAATCAACCCACACACTTACTGCCATCTGATCTTTGACAAAGACACCAAGCCTATTCACTGGGGACGGGACTGCCTCTTCAGCAAATGGTGCTGGGATAACTAGATATCCATATGCAGGAGAATGAAACTAGATCCATACCTCTCACCGTATACTAAAATCAACTCAAAATGGATTAAGGATTTAAATATACACCCTGAAACAATAAAACTTCTTAAAGAAAACATAGGAGAAACACTTCAGGAAATAGGACTGGGCACAGACTTCATGAATACGACCCCAAAAGCACAGGCAACCAAAGGAAAAATAAACAAATGGGATTATATCAAACTAAAAAGCTTCTGCACAGCAAAAGAAACAATTAACAGAGTTAAAAGACAACCAACAGAGTGGGAGAAAATATTTGCAAAATATACATCTGACAAAGGATTAATATCCAGAATATATAAGGAACTCAAACAACTTTACAAGAAGAAAACAAGCAACCCAATTAAAAAATGGGCAAAAGAGCTAAGTAGGCATTTCTCTAAGGAAGATATACAAATGGCCAACAGACATATGAAAAAATGCTCAACATCACTCAGCATCCAGGAAATGCAAACAAAACCACATTGAGATACCATCTCACCCCAGTTAGGATGGCTAAAATCCAAAAGACTCTGAACGATAAATGCTGGCGAGGTTGCGGAGAAAAAGGAACTCTCATACATTGTTGGTGGGACTGCAAAATGGTGCCGCCTCTATGGAAAATGGTATGGAGGTTCCTCAAACAATTGCAGATATATCTACCATACGGCCCAGTTATCCCACTGTTGGGAATATACCCAGAGGATTGGAAATCATCAAGTCGAAGGTATACCTGTTCCCCAATGTTCATCGCAGCACTCTTTACAATAGCCAAGAGTTGGAACCAGCCCAAATGGGAGCTAAAAATTAATAGATAAATTCACACACACACACACACACACACACACACACACACACACACACACACACACACACAAAACCTGGGGTGGGGGAGAAGATATAACAACCACAATTACTTGAAGTTGATACGACAAGCAAACAGAAAGGACATTGTTGGGGGGGAGGGGGGAGGGAGAAGGGAGGGAGGTTTTGGTGATGGGGAGCAATAATGAGCCACAATGTATATCGACAAAATAAAATTAAAAAAAAAAAAAAGAATTATTGGATAGATCATTCTAAATGATGTAAAGAAAAAATGAAAGACATGCAACTGTGTAGCAAACAAGATGGTCATGTTTTTTTTTACAGTAACTATGAGCCATCAGAAGTTTCAAAAACTTTCAAGTGTTGCATTTTGATGGTGCAAGAGAAAGAAAGATCACTAGTGATGATTAGCTGGAAGTTGTTAGAGACATGTTTGGAATTTAGTGTTAGTATTTACAAGATGGATACATTCTGGATTCGTGCATGACAATTGATGCACGAATTGCATTCAGAGGATAGTGTCCGTTTTGAATACATACGCACTGAAAACCAGGGGATAATTCTGGGTTTGTTACAATCTCATTTTTATTACAATTTCTAATAATGCTGCTCTTCATTATTTATTTTTTCTTACCTGTATAAAATTAATAAAATGATTTAAAGTACAAAAAGCTAAAATGGGTTCATTGCAGGAAGAGGATGGTTGGTGATGACTACATTACCAAGGATACTAAAGGTTAACCCCTGGTTATTGGATTTACTTGAGTGAGATTTCCATGTGACATACTCATTTGCCCTACAATCTTAACGTGATTACCAAAAGAAAAGCATCTTTTTCATATGTTTATTAAAAGACAAATTCAAATAAGAAGTTCCTAGAGCATGACACTTGAAGTGATTCCCCCTCTTTCTCAGTGACTTTCACAGGGCTGGGCAAGTGGAAGGGGAAGTGCCCTTCAGTGAGATCATCAGAATTGCCCGCATCTCCCCCGCTGGGCTACACTTCCTCAATCTGGTCTTCTCCCTCATCTCATCTCTCTAAATCACAAGCCAGCACTGTTGAGCCATTAATAACAACAAGAGTGCACAATATTCCCCTGGTTGGCTGTGAACCACTGTTTTCAGTTAACCACATTCTCCTTAAACTCAGTGAGCCTAATGAATAACTTTGATAGCATAAAATTTTTTTTATGAAATATGCTTTGAGTTCACAAATTAAAAGTTATCCCCAACAGAACTATTTCAATTTTAATGGCTTTTACAGATGCTTGATGACATTTAAATGTCTTTAATAACAATAAATCCTTTAATATCTATTATGATGAGATTCTTGCTATTCAAGTCTAAGATGCAAAAGATTGAGACCCATAGTTTGGGAGATTTTAACACCTATTCACTACAATCAATTCATCATAATGGTGTATTTTCTCTGGGTTCCTGACATTTCCAATTTGCTCTTTTATCCTTGGTCTGAAATTGTTCCATAATTTTGCCTCGAAAATTTAATCTTTAATTTCTGTGACATTTTTTAGTTTCAAGAAATGTATGTTAAACTAATGTATTAAAAACTACTTTCTAAAATAATGTATTTGTTACATGAGGGGAATAATTCAAAAACATTTCATAGAAATTTGCCCTTCACAGAATAGCACATTTTTCTATGATGTCAAATTATAGGCCTATGTTTCTTGGCTGCCAACAGATGAGAAAAAAGAAAAATGAAAGTGGATGCTGGTGTCGTAAACTCAATGATGCCTAAGCAGCGACCTAGGTACAGTTCAACAAAGAAATAGTTTTGTGAAACTAAGCAGTAATTTGACACAGAGTGGTGAAGATTTGAAAAATGTGAGTAAAAGTTTAAGAAAATGGAGAATAGAGTAAGAAGGCATAACCTATATCTCATTTGATTCCACAGGGAGAAAACAGGCAATGCAGAAGATAGTCAATGTGATGGAAATGCAGAAATTTCCAGATGTGGTGGAGCATGCATTCTGAGCCACATAAATAAAAATTAGTCATTTCATTGACACAGTGTTGTCAAATTGCATGCAGAACACCAAATACAAAGAGATGTGAAGAGCAACTAGGGAAAAAAGACACATTACCTTAAAAGCAGCAGAATTCTCAACAGCAATAATAGAAGCTAAATGATATTAGAATGCTATCTTGAAAATGCTCATGGAAAAATAACTGTCCCTTTGTAATCCATAACCAGTTGATTATTATTCAGAAATGAAAGGAACAGAACAGTGAAGGGTGACTACTTCTGACAAAGAGGGCAACTTCATTTTTGATGTTTTCTGCTGACTTCATGGGAAGCCCCAGCCTCTTTCTTCTTTGACCCTGCATCTGGACAGCTCAGTCAGAAAATCCCTGTCCCTGCACCGCCTCCTCTAGCACCAGCAGGAGATTTACATCTCCTGCACAGGAACGTTTTTCCAGTCTCTTCCCTCCAGCCGTGACAAGGGCCCATCCTCCTTCCTCTGCTTCACCTAGGCCAGCTGGACCAGCTTGTGCCTGCCCAGCTCTCCCTGGGAGCCCACTAGGTAAAAGAACATTGCAAAACCAAAATTTTTCAAAATGTACTTCAGATTTCAGGTTACCAAAGTGAAAGAATTTAAGGTATATTATGATTCTTAAGGCGGACAAAGATATTGATTAGTTTGAAAACTTTTAAGTAAAGTATGCATGCTAGACATTTAGCAGTAATCCTTAGAAGAACAGACAGAAGATAGAACTCCCACACTTGTAGGGGAAGTGGAAATGAAGGACAGGCAATCAATCTAATAGAAGTCGAGAAGGGAGAGAGAGAGAAAAAAAGAGCATCATGGTATATAAAAAGCATAAAATATAAAGAGGGAAAGTATCTAAGTATAATATGAAGCATATAGTGCTATATGTTTACCCAATGTCCTTAACAAAAGAATCTGTATTTTCTTTCCCCAGGGGCAACATGGCTCTTGTTGAAATGCTCACTGGCAGGCATTCTTATGTCTGCTGGTGGTGATGGGTCCAGTGCTGAAGAAGTTAGAGAAATAAGGAAATAGAGCTTTGGATAGGTTCATATTTTATCAGAAAGGATATGGCTTCTGACCATCACCCCTGTCCCAACTCCCCCTCCACTTTCTGGTTGCCTAATGCAGAGATGATACCTGCAGATAAAGCAGGTAGTATTTTGGGCTTGTGAGGTTCAGAGCCACAGATTTGCTACATGCTGTTAAATACAAGGGTACTTGAAAAAGTCTGTTGAAAAAAATGGTATTAAAGGTAACACCATCTTTCCAGGTACTTTTTAAAGACCCCTTGTACAATTCCCACTTATAAAATCAGTCATCTATATTGATGAAAACATATTAAAATACTTTTAAAAATCAACGGTATTGGAATTAGGTTAAAATCCAACCAACCAACCAACACAAGAACAACTACAAAAATTCATCTATATTTAGGGAAAAAAAGTTGTTGAAAATAAATGTGAAAAATTACATATGCTAAGTCTTATGGATACTTCCCACATACTCTTTTAGATCCATGTTCTACCATTTTCCATTCAGTTCTGTGCACTAGGAAGCTCACCTTCTGACCCTTAGGACTTTATTACCAGGTTCTATTGCTCTCTGGCTTCTTGTTTGTCTGATGGGATGTACAAGAAGATAGGAAGAGGAGGGTGGCAGGAGTGTGAGGTCAACTGTCTACTGTCCAGGGCACTGCACTGCTGAATTGCTGCATCTCAGCTGTGACCTTTAATGAAAGCCTAGAATTTCCTATCAGGTGACTCCCTCATAAAAATCACAATATTCTCTGTTTTCAGGAACTGAAAGCTTTCCTTGTCTCATCAGGTCTAGGGTGTGAAACTGGTATTAAATATATCTTAAAAGTACAATAATAAACTTAAGGACTGGCTGAGTCACATTTCTCATGGTAGTGCCTTTTAACTCATTTATTTATTTAATTAAATTAATTAATTAATTAATTAATTTATTTATTTATTTATTTATTTTCATTTTATCATTAGACAATGTAAACATTTTTTGTGGCCCTTTACAAGTTTCCCCCTAAACCACCTGCTCCTCCCCCTTCCTCACCGCTGGTGGTCTCAGTTTCATTCTCTCCTTCCTTTGAAAGTTGAACAAAATAATTGTCATTGTTGTATCTTCTTTTCTCTCTCTCTCTCTCTTTTTTTTTTTTTAGCTTCTATTTATGAGAAAGGACATGAAGTATTTCTCTTTCTGTACCTGGCTTATTTCACTTAACATGATTTTCTCTAAGTTCATCCATGTTGCTATGAATAGCAGAATTTCATTCCTTTTTTATGGCAAAGTACATTCCATTGTGTATACATACCACATTTTCCTTATCCACTCTGACAATGGGTGTTTAAGTTGTTTCCAACTCTCAGCTATTGTAAATACAGCTGCAATAAACACAGGAGTGCAGGTTTCCCTTCGACATGATGAGTTCCATTCCTTTGGGTATACGCCTGGCAGTGGAATTGCAGTTCTGTCCATAGTTGTTTGAGGAAACTCCACACTGTTTTCCGTAACAGCTGCTCTAATTTACAGTCCCACCAACAGTGTGCGAGGGTTCCCCTTTCTTGTCATCCTTGCTATCATTTATGATTCTCTGTCTTTTTGATAATAGCCAGTCTTACTTGCATGAGATGATACCTCGATGTGGTTTTGATTTGCATTTCCCTGATGCTTAGTGATGCTGAGCATTTTTTCATGTGTCTGTTGGACATTTGTATATTTTCCCTTGAGAAATGCCTGTTCAGCTCCTTTACCCATTTTTTTAATTGGGTTATTTGTTTTTTAACTGTTAAATTGCTTGAGTTTCTTGTATATTCAGGTATTAACCCCTTGTTGGATGTATAGTTTGCAAATATTTTCTCCCATTCTGTAGGTTGTCTTTACACTGTCCTTATTCCCCTTGCTGTTCAGAAGCTTTTAAATTTAAATTTCAGAAGCACATTTATTTATTTATTTTTCTTTTGCTGCCTGTGCTTTTGAGGTCTTGTTCATAAAGTCTTTGGCCAGTCCTACTTCTTGGAGTCATTCCCCTATGTTTTCTTTTAGCAGTTTTATACTTCCAGGCCTTATACATAAGTCTTTAATCAATTTGGGGTTGATTTTTCTATATGGTGAGAAATACAGATCTAGCTTCATTCTTCTACATACCACTTTTTTATGAGGCAGTCCTTTCTGCAATATATGTTCCTGTTGCCCTTGTAAAATATCAGTTGGCTGTAAGTATGTGGGTTGATTTCTAGGTTTTCTATTCTGTTACATTGGTCTGAGTATCTCTTTTTATGCCAGTACCATGCTGTTTTGGTTACTATAGCTTTATAGTATAATTTGAAGTCAGGCAGTGTTATGCCTCTGGCTTTATTTTTTTGCTCAGGATTACTTTGTCTATTCATGGTCGTTTGTTGTTCCATATGAATGTTAGGATTGTTTTTTTCTATTTCTGTGAAAAATGTCATTGCTATTTTGATGGGGATTGCATTGAATCTGTAGATAACTTTGGGTAGTATGGGCATTTTCACAATATTGATTCTTCCAATCCAAGAACGTGGAATATCTTTCCACCTTTTTGTGTCCTTTTTAAATTCTCTCTGCAGTGATTTGCAGTTCTCATTCCAAAAATCTTTCACCTCCTTGGTTAAATTAATTCCTAGGTAGTTTATGTTTTTTGTATCTCTTGTAAATGGGCTTGCTTTCTTGATTTCCTTTTCTGCTAGTTTATTATTGGAGTATAAAAAGGCTACTTATTTTTGCATGTTGATTTTATATACCATAACTTTACTGAAATTGTTTATCAACTCTAAGAGATTTTTGGTAGTTTTAGTTTTTTCTATATATAGGATCATGTCATCTGCAAACAGGGATAATTTGACTTCATCTTTTCCAATCTTGATACCCTTTATTTTTTTCTCTTGCCTGATTGTTCTGGCTGGTACTTCCAATACTATGTTTAAATAAGAGTGGTGAAAGTGGACATACTTATCTTGTTACTGTTCTTAAGGGAAAAGCTTTCAGTTTTTCCCCATTTGGGATGACATTGGCAGTGGGTTTGTCATATATAGCTTTTATTATATTGAGATACTTTCCTTCTATACTTAATTTGCTGAAAGTCTTTATCATGAAAGAATATTGAATTTTGTGAAATGCTTTTTCTGCATCACTTTGGATAATCCTATGGTTTTGTCCTTGATTTTTTTGATATAGTGTGTCATATTTATTGAATTGCATATTGTGAACCATTTTGCATCCCTGGGATGAACCCCACTTGTTCATGGTGTATACTTTTCTTGATATGCAGCTGGATTCTGATTGCTAATATTTTGTTGAGAATTGTTGCATCTCTGTTCATCAGAGATATTAGCCTATAGTTTTCTGTTTTTGTTTTATCTTGGTTTGGTTTGGGTATCACGATGATGCTGGCTTCATAGAATGAGTTTGTGAGAATGGCCTCTGTTTCATTTTTTTTAAATAGTTGAAGTAAATTGCTATTAATTTCTCTTTAAATGTCTGGTAGAATTCAGCACTAAAGCCCTCTAGTCCTGGACTTTTCTTTGTTGGAATATTGCTGATTATTTCTTCAATCTCATTGCTTGTTATTGGTCTGTTCAGGTTCTCTATTTCTTCTTGGTTCAGTATTGGTCGTTTGTATGTGTCCAAAAATTTATCCATTTCCTCCAGGTTTTCAAGTTTGTTGGTGTATAGTTGTTTATAATAGTCTCTAATGATTCTTTGTATTTCTGTGGTATTGTTTGTAATGTTTCCTTTTTCATTTCTGATTTTTATTATTTGGGTCATTTCTTTTTTTAGTTAGCCTTCTCAGATAAACCACTTTTTTGTCATTGATCTTTTGTATCATTTTAGAGTCTCTATTTCATTTAGTTCTTCTCTGAGGTTAATTTTTCTTTCAGTCTACTAATTTGGGATTAGATTGTTCTTGTTTTTCTATTTCTTTGAGGTGTTGTGTTAAGTTCTTTATTTGGAATCTTTCTGTTCTTTTGATGAAAGCATTTATTGCAATACACTTTCTTCTTAGTACTGATTTTATAGTATCCCACAGGTTTTGGTATGATGTGTCTTTATTTTCATTACTTTCAAGAATTTTTTGATTTCTTCTTTAATTTTTTCTTGTATCCCTAGGTCATTCAGGAGCATTTTTATTTCCATAGATTTGTATAGTTTTCAGAGTTTTGCTATTTTATTGATTTCTAGTTTTACTCCATTATGATCTAAAAGATATCTGAAATGATTTCAGTTTTTTTTTTTAAACTTGTTGAGACTTGATTTGGGACCTAAATTATGGTCTCTCCTGAAGAATGTTCTATATGCTGATGAGTACAATGAATATACTCTGTAGTTGGATGAAATGTTCTGTAGATATCAGACAGGCCCAGTGGGGCTAAAGTATACTGTAAATCCTGTGTTTCTCTTGATTTGATGACCTGTCAAGTACTGAGAGATGGGTGTTTAGGTTCCCTACTTTATCATATTGGGGTCTATCTCTTTCTTTAGGCCTAGTAGTGTTTGCTTTGTATATGTGGGTGCTCCAGTATTGGGTGTGTGTGCGCGTGTGTGTGTGTGTGTGTGTGTCTTCTAGCTGGACAGATCTCATTATCATTATAAAGTGGCCTTCTTTGTCTCTTCTCACGGTGTTTGGTTAAAAGTCTATTTTATCTGATAGAAGAACAGCTACTCCTGCTCATTTTTGTTTTCCATTTACATGATATATTTTTTTCCATCCTTTCACTATTAATTTGTGTGTGTTTACAGATGCAGTGAGCCTCTTGAAGACAGCATGTAGTCAGATTTAGCTTTTTAATTTATTGAGTCAGTCTGTGTCTTTTGAGTGGGGAGTTTAATCCATTTATATTTAGGGTTGTTATTGTCTTACACTTGGCATTGTCTTACTCTTGGCATTTTATTAATTTTCATTTGGAAGTTTTAATTATCTTTTTTTCCTTTATTTCCCTTTTAATGTTTTGTCTTTAATGTGTGTTGGTTTTTTGAGCTGGTAAGGTTTAGTTTCTTTCTCTTTCTCATTTACATTTTTCTATTTGTGGATTGATTATTCTTTTTCAGATTCCAGATGCAGTGCTCCCTTGAGGATTGCTTGCAAGGTTGGTTGTGTTGTGGTGAATTCCAGCAGTTTCTGTTTGCCTGGAAATACACTATTTCTCCCTCATTTTTGAAGGATATCCTTGCTGAGTATAGTATTCTTGGCTGGCAGTTTTTTGTTTTTTTTTTTCTTTTAGTTTTTAGAATATACCATCCCATTTTCTTCTAGCCTATGGAGTTTCTATTGAGAAGTCTGCTGTTAGTCTGATTGGAGCTTCGTTATAGGTGACTTGATGCTTTTCTCTTGATGCTTTTATAATTTGTTCTTTGTCTTTGAGCTTTGCCAGTTTGACTATAATGTGTCTTGTAGAGGATCTTTTTGGATTGAATCTGTTTGGGAATTTTTGAGACTCCCAGATCTGAAGGTTCATGTTTTTGCCTATACCTGGGAAGCTTTTTGTTATTATTTCATTGAATAGTTTTTCCATGCCTTCTCCTTTCTCCTCTTCTTCTGGAATACCCGTGATTTGAATGTTTGTGTGCTTAAGGTTGTCTTCTAGCTGTCTTAGATTTTCTTCGTTGTTTTGAATTCTTTTTTCTTTCTTTTCTTTTTTTTTTTTTTTGTCTGCTTGGGTTATTTCAAAAAGACTATCTTCAAGATCAGAAATTCTTTCTTCTGTTTTTTCTAGCCTGCTGCTTCAGCTGTCATGTGTGTTTTATATTTCTTCAATGGATTTTTCAGTTCCATGAGTTCTGCTGTATTATCTTTTAAGATATAATCTCTTTTTACATTTCCTCCTTAATATCCTGAATTTTTTTTCTCATTTCATTATTTTGTCCAACTGATTCTTCTAGTATCTCATTGAGTTTCTTTAAGATTGTAGCTCAGAATTCCTTTTCCGTCATTTCAAGGGTTTCCTGCTTTATAGGGTCTGGTATTTGAGAACTATTGTGTTCTTTCAGTGGTGTCATATTTTCTTGGGTTTTCATATTTCTAATGTCTCTATGTTGATGTTTGGTCATCTGGTAGAGCAGTCGTTTCTTCTATTACTTTCAAGTTGACTTTGAGGAGAGAGAGAGACATCCTCTTCTTTTTCCAGTCTCCACTGGTGAATCTCCTTGTGTCAATGCAGTCAAGTGGCTAGTGAGCCTCCTACATGGTGGTTCTGGCTGTGGCTTGAGGGCAAGCCACTTTTCAAATGGCTGTGGTTGTGGCAGTGGCTATAGTGGACCACCTCTGCAGAAGGGGTGTTTTTGACACACTTGTTCCTTCTGTCAGTGGGAAGGGGTGCCCACAGCTCCTACCTAGGACCCTGTGCATGATTCTACCTTCTGCTGGATGGCAGGAGCTGCCCACAGCTCCTACCTAGGACCCGGTTCTGGCTCCTCTCTGCCTTCTAATTCTGTACTTACTTTTTCCTCACTTAGAGACAACTAATGGGAAGTTCTACTTAATACAGGAGGACAATGAATAGGCCTGACTGAGGCATGGATTCACATCATGTGCTGACACTGGTCACAAATGAATGGACACTGAATTCTATCCCTACTCATTGGTGGCCCCAAAATATATGGAAAGGAAATCACACCAGTGGGCAGGATTTATCTACTTTGGTCAGAAGGAGAGATGGCTCTAGGATTGGATACTTACCATTTTTGCATAATGATTAGCAGGATGTATAGCTAAGAAGCTTGGAAAGCCAAAAAATTGAATAATTGGTGACAAGAAGAACTAAGGGAGAGATATGTGTATGGAACTTTGGGGATTAGCACAGAATGCAAAGATATTCACATTTCACATAACTGCCCAACAGATGCATCCATACTAGAGAATCCTCTCCAACAACCGATGGTCAAGATGACCCAGACACTCCAGTACTTGTTCAAAAGTCCCATGTGCAAAATAACCCTTTGCACTTCTTTTGTTCCACAGGCATATCTTAATAACATGTGCATTACCTCTGAGAGCTCCAACCTCCTCAGAAGGCTTCACTGAGGGAGAGTGTCATCCACGCTCAATCTGTGGTCAATGACTGGAGTCAGTTCTACATGGTCAGTTGACCAGAGGCCTCTCTCTCAGTTCCTTGATTTATAGGTCTCTTCACAGCACAGTTCACAACTTGGAAGCTAGTTTCTGTCACAGAGAACAAGCAGGAGAGCACAGTGGAGTGAGCACTACTAAAGCCATGGTCATTACGCAAACTTGATCTTGAAAGTGACATTCCATTATTTTGCCATACATTATTCATTAAAAGTGAGTCATGAGGCCTACCCCACACTACAGGCAAGGAGAACATAAAGTGTGCATATCAGTAGGTGTGGTTCACTGGGATCCATCTTAGAGACTACCTGCCCTAACAGTACACAATCACATCTTTCTTTTGCTTTATTTTAGGAACAAAGAGATAATGCCAACTTTCCTTTTCTGATTTTTGACCACGAATTCTGAAAATTCACTTTATTTAGACCACATAGCTTCCACCAATAACCCTTTCCACTCTCAGATTTGACTGGTCCTAAAATTTTATAAAGGATGACTGCCCAATTGTCAAAGAAAAATTCATTTCCAAAATTGCTATCTACTACATTTAACATCTTAATCTAAGAAGAAAAAATTGTACTTTACAGGAATTACGTTATAATGATAAAGAAATATTTTAAAATATAACAATTTAAACCTCAAATTTTCTCTGGATATTGTACTTAGAGAATATAAAATGTAGTAATAAGGTGAAATATTCCAAAGTTCCTGGAGAATGAATAGTAAGTGGATTAAGGAAAATAATAGTCAATATTGGCCAAGTGTGGACCATGTGCTGTAAATACTACTGCTGTATTAACTCTCAATCCCTACAACAATCCCAGGGATAGGTACTATTATCATTTAAATTTTAGAACAGGGAAATTGAAGCTAAGAAAGATTAAATGAGTTTCCATGATTTAGGAAGGGAGAAAAACTGAGATTTGAACCCCAATATTGGAAACAAGAGCTGGAAATAGAATTTGGAAACTATTCACCATGGCTGTCATTTAACTACATAATGTAGCCTACCTTCTCTCTCCCACACCCACTCAACAAAAACTTTCATTTTGCTTCATTAATTATTTTTTATGCTCCAGTTTTAGACCTTAGCTTTATCTCTGTCAAACTACAGTTTGCTATATTAACCCCATTGGCACATCTTTTCAGGTGCTAATAAACTTACTGTCATTCATTCAACCCACAGTCATAGCCTCCCCTCAACATGAGGTGAAATTGAGTGCAAACCCAGGACAGCTCATTAATTTCTCTAATACACATTTTTTATGACACCGAGTGTTTTAGTTGACCCTGGCTTAAACAACAGAAGTTAATTTTCTCACAATTTTGGAGACTAGAAAACTGACACCAAAGTTAGTTCCTTTGGCTTGTGGAAAGCTGTTTCTCCCTGTGTCTTCACATGGGCTTCCCTCTGTGTGTCTCTGTCTTAATCTCTTCTTGTTATAAGGACACTAGTCATATTGGATTAAGTGCCCTCATTTTAACTTAATTACTTCTTTATACTCTTCTCTCCAAACGCAGTCACATTCTGTGGTACTCGGGTGGGCAGTAGGACTACACCATATAATTTCAGGGGAAAGGACACACAATTCAGCCCATTACACTGACTAAACAGAAGAAAAGACTAATAGAAAATGTAAAAAGGAAAAAAATATACCTTTAAAGTTATTTTGGGGATTTTTTTACAGGTGAGGTGATTGCACATGTAACATGATCCTAAACAAGATTTTCTCAATAGTTTTGCAAAATAACGGAGCAATATGGCTTTAATTATGTGCTGTAATATTCTCCTAAATTCTAAGTCATTATATAATTTGTCATTATAAACAACAAGAAATGTTAGGAACTGAAGAAAACAGTGCATACTGGTTATGTTTTAGATTGTTGCTTCTGGACTGATAAGAGTGTTGGTATGATTTTAGCATCAAGTTTTAAATTTTTAAAAAAATGTGAAGTGGGAAAAATCCAGATCTGTTGCTGTAGGACAACATTTTAAAGTCATAAATAGTAGAATATTACTGTAGCCATAAATAAATCATTCAAATAACCTTAACATCAGAAATTATACTCACATAATGAATGTGAATAGCATAGTCTTTTCTCAGATTATTTTTAAATAGAAGGTTCTTTCAGCAGTTGACACAAAAAATCTTCAAATATTGTCTAGACTAAATTGCTCAGTGAAACAGTGTAGAATTGCCAGAATTTCAAGAATTGGTTAGATTTTCAGTTTGCTTAGATAATTTATAAGTATTTATGACTGGTTGGCTCAAAAAAATTTTCCCCATTTTTCTCATATTTCTATTCATGTATGTTTTATGTATTTTTTATTTTGTACTGAGCAAAGAGTGATAAGTCCCATTTCATAAGGAAGAGTTGGTGAAAAATGTCAAGTTCTGTTAGGATGATTGACTTATAGCCTCAGAAATAATTCGCAAATGCCTTTCACAGAACTTACAGTCTTAATGAAATCCTCATGAACCACAAAAATTAATTTAACATACTTGAAAGTTTGTTACATATGGTCAATGTTGAAACAATATTTACTCAAAGGCAAAAAGGCACACAGATATACACTCAAAATAGAAATTTAAGTTATAAGAAATGTATTCTGCTTCTGTAACCAACTTAATTTGTTTTTATTTTGAGGTAATTGTAGATTCACATGCAGTGGTAAGAAATAATAGAGGAGTCCCATATACTCTTCTCCAAATTTCCCAAAATGGTAACATCTTGCATAATGGCATAATACCACAGCTAGGAAACTGGCATGGATGCAATCTACCAATATGGTATCCATTTTCATTTGTTTTACATGCACTCGTGTGTGTGTGTGTGTGTGTGTGTGTATTTAGGTCTAGGAAAGTGTATCCGATAGAGTTTGGATGTGTCGTTCCCCCCAAAATTCATGCAGAAATCTGATCTCCAATGTGACAGTGTTGGATGCTGTTTGAGTCATGAGGGCAGATCCCTCATGAATGGATTAATGCTCTCCCTGGGTGGGGGAAGTAATGATTGAGATCTTGCTCTATTAGTTCTCTTGAGAGCTGGTTCTTTAAAAGACCCTGACACCTCCTCTCTCTCTCATGCTTTCTCTCACCATGTGATCTGCTTGTACCTGCTGGCTGCCTGCCGCTCTCTGCCATGAGTAGAAGCCGCCTGAGGCCCGTGCCAGATGCAGCTGTCCCAGAATCATAAGCCAAATAAACCTCTTTTCTTTATAAATTACCCAGTCTCAGGTATTTCAGTTATATCAACACAAAATGGACTAATACAGTATCATATGTGTATGTTTATGTGACCGCCACCATGCTGAAGATACTAAACAGCTCCAATACGAGGATTTCTTGTGCTACTCATGGATAGCAAAAGCCACCTTCCTTCCTCCCACCTCCTGCTACTTCCTTATTCTTGGAAATCAATAACCTGTTTTCTATCTCTGTAATTTTGCCGTTGCAAGAATGTTATGTGAATCAAATCATACATTATGTAACCTTTTAAGATTATCCTTTTTCATCAGCAATATCCCTTTGAGATCCATGCAGGTAGTTATAGATATCAGTAATTCGTTATTTTTTATTACTGCATAGTATCTCATAATATTGACATATCACAATTTATTCAACCATTCACTTGAAGGATATTTGGGTTATTCTCTGGTTTTGACAGTTACAAATAAGGCTTCCGTGCAGATTTTTGTACAGGTTTTCATTTCTCTTAGATGAATACCCAAAATTTCAGTTTATGGATATATCACAGTAAATTAATCTCTCTTTGGTGATAGATATTTGTGCTATTTATAGTTTTTTGCTATTGCAAACATTTTTTGTTATGAATATTTAAAAATAATTTTGCTAGTAATTAGTCTCACAGACACAGACTTTTATTGTTGATTATGTATCATCAGTACTTGGGAAATATGTGATAAAATTCCTTTCTATTACTGTGGACTTGTCTATATCTCCTTGCAGGTTTACAAATTATGTGTTTTAAGGTAACAGTATTCATTGAATATAAGTTGCATTTTATTGTGTATTGATTCTTTGGTCATTATGTAGTGGCCACCTTTATTTTTGGTTATGCTTCATTTTTGTCTTTAAGGTTTATTTTTTTCTGATATCACTGTGCCTGTGAAACCTTATTTAGTTACTCTATGCCTGACTTATTATATTCTTATTTTTATTTTTTATTTGTCTGTTTTTATGCTTTGTGATTTTTTTTTTAAATGAGCTATGCCATATTTTTAAAAATCTGATTTCACAATCTGTAATTTTTCCCTGAATGGTTAATCTCTACATTCATGATAATTAGTAATATATTTGAATTTAGTTCTGCCTTCTTATTTAGGGAATCTTTGTCTAGGTTTCTCTCTCTATCTCTTTTTCTCTTTCCCTTCCTACCTTCCTTTCTCTCTCTTCTTTCTGGCACTGGTTTTGATTTATTTTCCAGTCTGGAGTTTCTATTACTCAAGGGCTATTATTCTGACATCAGTTGTTCCTTTTGACTTTCATTTTATTTGGTTTTTCTGTTTGTTTGTATATTGGGATTATTTTATTATTTATTTTGAGTTCACTTTTTTTAGAATGTTTGGAATTCTTGACTCTTGGGCTGAAGATCTGTTCCTTGGAAGAAAATTAGCATTTATTTCTGCCAGTTACCTACTGGCACTACATACAGGGTCTACTTTGTTAAAGAAAAAACCTATGATATCTCAATGTGGTTTTAATTTGCATTTCCCTGATGACTAGTGTTGTTGAGCATTTTTTCATGTACTTGTTGGCCATTTGTATGTCTTCCTTTGAAAAATGTCTATTCAGCTCCTTTGCCCACTTTTTAATTGGGTTATTTGGGTTTTTTTTTTTACTGTGCAATTGCTTGAGTTCCTTGTATATTCTGCCTATTAATCCCTTATTGGATGCATAGTTAGTATAAATTTTCTCCCTCTCTGTAGATTGTCATTTCACTCTGTTGATTGTTTCCTTTGCTGTGCAGAAGCTTTTTAGTTTGATATAGTCGCATTTACTTCTTTTTTCTTTTGTTACTTATGCTTTTGGGCTGATGTTCATAAAGTCTGTGCCCAGACCTAGTTCCTGAAGCATTTCACCCAAATTTTCCCTTAGTAATTTTACAGTTTCAGGTCTTATACTTAAGTCTTTAATTTCCACTTCTAGGTATACACTCAAAGGAATGGTGCAGGTTTCCCTTTGATGTGATGACATCAAAGGGAAACCTGCACTCCCATGTTCATCACAGTTCTGTTTACAATAGTCAAGATATGGAACCAACCTAAATGTCCATTGACTGGTGATTGGATGAGGAAAATGTGGTATATATACACCATGGAATACTACTCTGCTATAAAAAAGAATGAAATACTCCCACTTGCAACAACATAGATGAGCCTGGAGAAACTTACGTTGAGTGAAATAAGCAAAGTACAGAGAGAAAATTACCACATATACTCACTCATAAGTGGGAGCTAAGAAAGAAATAAGGAAGGAAAGAAATACCACAGTAGTGTGTTGGAGTTGCAGAGGGAGAGAACATGCTTATAGATACATAATGGAGTGGGGAAAGAAGGGTGGGGAAGGAGGTCAGGGATAATTGGGTGGGGGACAAAGGGTATAATGGCAATTTGTAGTAATGGGCATGCTACCAGTATGGATCTGGCCATCACATCTTGGTGACAGTCAGCTTTGTACCGCATGAATATTCATAACCAATTGAAAAAAAGAAAAAACCTATGACCAGTTAAATTTAACAAAGTTTTATCTGAGCAAATAAAAGGTTCTTGAACTGGAAAGCATTCCAAACTGAGATTGGTCAAAATGCCCCCCACCTGCAGTGTGGTGAGCTGTATTTATAACAAGAAAAACATGAAATTAGGTACAGAGATTGCCTGATTAGTGCAGTTCCACTTTTGCCTTATTTGGTCATAATTTGGCAGCTTTCAGCCTGGGATTGGTTGAAACCCAGTTGCTCCTTTAGGAGGGTAGACTCTTAGTTAGGTTATAAGTTTCTTGCACATCAAACTAGTTTGCAGTTCAAATACACAAGAACTGCTTTAGGCCAAATTTTATCACCCAAGTACAAACTTAGGTTTAGGCCAAATTTAACAAGTTCGAGCTAAATTCTGCTGAGGTTGTCAGAAAGGCACATAGTTTAAATTCAGGTTCCAAACTCATGTGAAGCTTGAATTTTGATTACATATTCTCAAGGGAATAATTTCCATTTTTGTCCATCAAGACCAAGTGAAAACAATAAAAGTTCCCTTGCAATCCCCCAACAACAAAGCAAACCTTTTAAAATTTCTAAATGTGTTCAGCTAGAATTTGTTGAGCATTTGTTCTCAGTCTCTTGGAGCCTATTAAGTACTGTTCTAAGTGCTTTGATGCATAGTACACAACACAGAGAAACTTCTTGCCTCTGTGGTACATGAGAGACAGAAAATGAAGTATGCAGTAATAAGTAAACAAATAAATTAAACAGTATGATAAAATGGATAAATGCTATTGAATAAAAGAAAAAGTAGAGCATGGTAAGAGAAGGACATAGAAGCAGTTTTTGTCTTTATCTTCAACTTTCCATGGACTTTTTTTTTTTTTTTTTGTCTTTTTGTGACCAGTAAGGGGATCGCAACCCTTGGCTTGGTGTCGCCCAAACCGCCCTCAGCCAGTGAGTGCACCGGCCATTCCTATATAGGATCCGAACCCACGGCGGGAGCATCACCGCTCTCCCAGTGCCGCACTCTCCCGAGTGCACCACGGGCTCGGCCCTAAGTCACATATTGTTTTACAACTACACGTAATGTCTATTGAGTGCTCTTTTCTTATTTTCTGCATGCATTATGTCTTTTAATCCTCAAAGTAATCTAATAAATCTAAGTAATAGTAATGACTATTTTTTGTAGTGAAGCAACCTTTTCATGGTGATAAATGCTGGTAAGTGACAACACTGGAATTCAGTCACAGACACTGTTTTTCTTTCCCTTTACTACATACATTCTTCCTTCAGTGGGGGATGGAGGTGTAGAAGGAAGGAAATGACTAGAGACACCTCCAGCATTATACCATCATTTCATAGTGATTCCTGATCAAAAGTAGTTTTGTTCTCTCAGGGTTACTCTCTGAGTATGTCACAAGGACACTCATGGACAGTGAAAGCTCTATCAGAATCAGATATGGTGAGCAAAGAGAATTTTCCCAAGGAAATTCCAAAAGTACTGCTGTGTCCAAATTATACAACCATCCTGAGGATGCATGCAATCTTAAAAGGACTACAAAAGATAAGAGAGTAAAACAAAACAAAACAAAAACCACAGGAACGATGTCCCAAGAAAATGCGGCCTCTCTATAGGGACAATACTAAGTAATTTTGTTTTGAACAGTTAATGTATTTTTCCCCTTTATTTAACATTATTTTAAGAACTACACTGAAGATACTTCATGGTCTCGCAAATATAGTAATTGACATTTTCAAGTAGAGAAAATCTGAGCAGAACCTTGTTTTTCAAAGTCTGGTCCTTGGTCGAGCAGCATCAGCATTACTTGGGAGCTCATTAGAGATGCAGGATTGCAGACCTACTGAATCAGTTATCCACATGCATATCAACTTTGAGTTGAGAGAACTTTGAGACACTGTTTCTGGAGTAGATTGGTGAGACTCTTATCCAGAGTTAAACACTTATAACCTGGGTAATGTTGGGCATATTCTTTAAAGTTTTCTATCTGAGCTTTCTTATATTTTAAATGGGAGGGTGGGGGTGCTGATAGAGAATATACTTCATTATTGAAACATAAAATATGCACAATAAATAAATTTATCACAGTGCATGACTTTTAAGTATTCAGTAAAAGATGACATTTATTTTTATTTAATCTTCAAATTTAAGCTACTTTATTCATTATCTTTCCTAGGGGAATGTTCAAACCACACTACCAAATAAATATAAAAATGGGATATCATATGGCTTTTTTTATGTTGAGATACCTTTGTTCTATACCTAATTTGCTGATAGTCTTCATTGTGAAGGACTATTGAATTTTGTCAAGTGCTTTTTCTGCGTATACTGAGATAATCATATGGTTTTTTCCTTCATTTTGTTGATGTGGTGTATCACATTTATTGACTTGTGTATGTTGAACCATCCTTGAATTTCTGGGATGAATGCCACTTGATCATGGTGTATAATCTTTTTGATATGTTGCTGTATTCTGTTTGCTAGTATTTTGTTAAGGATTTTAGCATCTGAATTCATCAAGGATATTGGCCTGTAGTTTTCTTTTTTTGTCTTATCTTTGTCTGGTTTTGGTATCTGGATGATGCTGGCTTCATAGAAAGAGTTTGAGAGAATGGTTTCTGTTTCAATTTTTTGGAATAGTTTGGAAAGAATTGGTATTAATTCCTCTTTAAAGGTTTGGGAGAATTCAGCAGTGAAGCCTTCCAATCCTGGGCTTTTTTTTGTTGGAAGAATTCTGATTACTGTTTCAATCTTGTTGCTCATTATTAGTCCGTTCAGTTTTTCTATGTCTTCTCGGTTCAATCTTGGTAGTTTGTATGAGTCCAAAAATGTATCCATTTCCTCCAGGTTTTCAAATTTGTTGGTGTCTAGTTGTTCATACTACACTCCAATGACTCTTTATATTTGTGTAGAATCACTTGTGATGTCCCCTTTTTCATTTCTGCTTTGTATTTGGGTCTTCTGCCTTCTTTTTTTAGTTAGTCTGGATAGTGGTTTGTCTACTTTATTTATCTTCTCAAAAAAAACCCCCAACTTTTTGTTTCATTGATATTTTGTTTTGTATTTTTGTTCTCTATTTCATTTAGTTCTGCTCTGATTTTAATTATTTCTTTCCATCTACTAACAATGAGATTGTATTGTTCTTGTTTTTCCAGTTTCTTGAGGTATAATGTTAGGTTGTTTGAAGTTTTTCTATGCTCCTGAAATAAGCATTTATTGCAATAAACTTTCCTCTTAGTATTGCTTTTGCAGTATCCCATAAGTTTGGGTCTCCTCAACATCAGGAACAAGACAAGGATGCCCACTCTCACCATTCCTATTTAACATAGTATTGGAAGTACTTGCCAGAGCAATTATACAAGTGAAAGAAATAAAGGGCATCCAAATATGTAAAGATGGAATCAAATTGTCCCTGTTTGCAGATGACATTATTCTATACATAGAAAAGCCAAGAGACTACCATAAAACTATTAGAGCTGATAAACAGAATTCAGTAAGCTTGCAAGATACAAAATCAGTATACAAAACTCAGTGGAGTTTTTATACTCCAAAAATAAAGTAGAAGAAAAATAAATGAAGAAAGCAAGCCCATTTACAATAGTCACCAAAAACATAAAATAATTAGGAATAAATCTAACCAAGGAGGTGAGAGATCTCTACAATGAGAACTGCAAATCACTGATGAAAGAAATTAAGGAGGACACCTAAAGATGGAAAGACATTTCTTGTTCATGGACTGTGAGAACTTATGTTGTAAAAATGTCCATGCTACCCCAAACCATCTACAGATTCAATGTGATCCCCATGAAAATACCAATGAAAATCTTCACATAAATAGAAAAAGCAATCCTAACATTCATATGGAACAACAAAAGACCCCAAACAGCCAAAGCAATCCTAAGCAAAAAAAGTAAAGCCAGAAGCATTACATTTCCTGACTTCAAACTATATTACAAATCTATAGTAAAAAAAAAAAAAAAAAAAAAAAAAAAAACAGCATGGTACTGGCATAAAAACATGTGGGCCAATGGAACATAATAAAGAACCCAGGAATCAACCCATGTATTTACAGCCAATCAGTCTTCAACAAGGGCACCAAGAACATACATTGGGGAAAAGACTGCCTCTTTAATAGGTTCTGGGAAAACTGGATATCCATGTGTAGAAGAATGAAAATCGATCCATACTTCTCGCCATATACAAAGTCAACTCAAAATGGATTAAAGACCCAAATATGAGACCTGAAACTTTATAATTCCTAGAAGAAAACATAGGAGAACCACTCCAGGATTTAGGACTGGGCAAAGACTTTATGAATAACAACCCAAAATCACAGGCAACAAAAGAAAAAATAAACAAATAGGATTATATCAAACTAAAAAATCTTCTGCACAGCAAAGGAAATAACAACAGCATGAAAAGACAACCTACAGAATGGGAGAAAATATTTTCAAAGTATGCATCCACCAAGGGATTAATATCCAGAATATACAAAGAGCTCAAATAACTTTATAGCAAAAGATCAAATAATCCAATTAAAAAATGAGCAAAGAATCTGAATAAACATTTCTCAAAGGAAGATATACAAATGGCCAACAGGTATATGAAAATATGTTCAACATCACTAATCATCAGGGAAATGCAAATCAAAACCACTTTGAGATATTACCCAATCAGACAGTCTATTATAAAAAAGACAGAATGAAATACTGCCATTTGCAACAACATGGATGGACTTTGAGAGAATTATATTAAGTGAAACAAGTCAGGCACAGAAAGAGAAATACCACATGTTCTCACTTATTGGTGGGAGCTAAAAATTAATATATAAATTCACACACACACACACACACACACACACACACACACACACACACACACACACACACAAACCGGGGGGGGGGAAGAAGATATAACAACTACAATTATTTGAAGTTGATACGACAAGCAAACAGAAAGGACATTGTTGGGGGGGAGGGGGGGAGGGAGGAGGGAGGGAGGTTTTGGTGATGGGGAACAATAATGAGCCACAATGTATATCGACAAAATAAAATTTAAAAAAAATAAAATAAAATAAAAAAGACAGAGAATAACAAATGTTGGCAAGGATGTGAAGAAACAGGATTTCTCTGCACTATTGGTGGGACTGTAAATTAATACAGCCATTATGGAGAACAGTACAGAGTTTTCTTAAACAACTATGGATAGAACTTCCATATGATCCAGCAAT
Organism: Cynocephalus volans; assembly: GCF_027409185.1. Classification (NCBI taxonomy): domain Eukaryota; kingdom Metazoa; phylum Chordata; class Mammalia; order Dermoptera; family Cynocephalidae; genus Cynocephalus; species Cynocephalus volans. The sequence goes on from NC_084474.1 coordinate 9,713,983, forward strand.
CCCACTAGTGAGGATATATCCAAAGTATTGGAATTCATCATGTCAAAGGGATACCTGCAGTCCCATGTTTATTGCAGCTCTATTTGCAATAGCCAAGTGATGGAACCAACCTAGATGTCCATCGATGGATGACTGGATAAGGAAATTGTGGTATATATACAAAATGGAATGCTATCCAGCCATAAAAAAAGAATGAAATTCTACCATTTGCAGCAACATGGATGAACCTGGAGAAAATTATCCTAAGTGAAACAACCCAGGTATAGAAAGAAAAATACCACATGTTCTCATTCATAACTGGGAGCTGAATCTATAAATAAACAAACAATAAAGAGAGACAGAGAGAGAGAAAGAAAGAAACAACAATCACAGTAGTACACTGAACATTTAGAAAGAGAGAAAAGAACTGCAGTTACTAGAGGTGGAAAAGGTAAAAGGAAAGGGAGAGGGTGGGGGTTAATGAGGAATTGGTTAATGGACACAAAGAATAATTATGAATTGTGTAATGAATAAGCTAACTATCCTGATCTAACCATCACATATTGTATACAATTATTGAAAATCAACACTGTACCCCACATCTATATATAATAAATTATCTTAAAAAATGAGCTAAACTTTCTTAGTCATTAGGCAATGTGAATGAAAATTATAGTGGTTAAAAATTCACACCAAAATGAGTTGCTAAAATCAGTAAAAAAGAAAATACTGTGTATTGGAGGGATGTGGAACAACTGAATCTGTTGTGTACTGCTGGTGGAGGAGTAAACTGGTATAACCATTTTGTTAAACTGATCAAGCATTTGTCTACTCTGACACTCTACTCCAGATAGACAGACAGATGGATAGATAGATAAGTTCACACACCTAACAGAAATGAATATTTAAGTTAATCAAAATAAATGTATAACAATGCTCATAACAGTGCTCTTTACATTAGCTAAAAACTAAATCAATAGTAGACAGTAGATCAAAAGTAGAATAAATAACTTCAAAAATAAATTCTTGTATATTCAGAAAATGGAACATTATGGAGCAAGAAAAATGAATAAACTATTGCTATATACAACACAGGTAGATCTCACAAATAGAATGTTGACAAAATAAGTCAAGTACCAAAGAAAACGTGCTATACGATTCCATGTTTTAAAGCACAAAAACAGGCAAAATCATGTTTGTTGTTAGGAGTCTTGATATTGTGGCTATTTTTGAGTGTTCGGCACTAGAAGAGACATTAATTATGTTCTGTTTCTTAATTGAAGTGCTGATTTCACTGTTATATTTACTTTGCAAAAATCCATCAAGCTATATAGTTGTGATTTCCATTTTTTCTGTAAATATATGATGCTTTATTCAAAAGTTTATGTAAAAGAAAGAATAAAACAATTAAGACATTGCTTTATTGTTAAAATGCTACGAAGAATAATTTTATTCCCTCTGGTTATATAAAATGTCTTGGTAAATGTGCTCCATCTGGATTTAAATTATATATTGAAGATAAAAGAGATTTTAATATGTCCAACAGCTTTATAATCCTGCTGGAGAATTGCTGATAAAATATTTCTTGCCCCCCCCCAAATATCCTTCCCTGTCAAACACCTATGGAGAAAATAGTGAAATAAATGGTAAGTCATAAGCAAGATTCCTGGATTCTATTTTAAAAGGCCATGAGAACCGACTTCCTGGGGGTCTTCCTCACCGCCACCCACAGACGTGGAAGCTGCCTCCTGCACAGGGTTCACCTGCCCTTAACCAGTTTTCCTGCTAAAATCTAGGAATGCAATGGCGACCATGATAGACAGGCAATGAATAGTGGCTAATTGTCAAGTGAGCAATAAAGATAAGTAAATTGCCAAATAAGAAAAAAAGTATAAAACAAAAATAAAAGTAGAGAGATATGAAAACTATTTTGCAAACAAATTTCTGTCGGGAGGCACAGAGATAAGCTGAGTGCTAAAGCATGAATAGACTTCCCGAGTAAATAAGAGGGTGATAACTATGGACTAGCCAAATAACAGAGGGTGCTGCAGGTATGAATGCTTATACGTTTGCATCTGTGAGTAACATTCCATGATTACTATGTGTCTTAAATAAGCACATATATCCACTGTTTCTTTGTCCTAAGCTTTCCTTCTAAGGACAGATATTTGTAACAAATAGTGTGTTTCTTATTTGAAAATTCTTGTTTCTTATATGCAAATTTTTATTTGACATGCTTGTCAAGGATCATCTATTCCTTGGAGATTTAGTAGATTTGTGATTGGGCAGCAGGAAGTAAGGTGTTTTCTGATGGTGGGTTCCAGCACCTCCCTGAGCCACCGGGCCTGCTTTCCCCTGCTTACCTGGGTGTGGATCTATGTTTCTGTCTACGTTTCACTAACCACCCTCTCCCTCCCCATACACATCATGGCAACAGTGAGGGTAGTCACTCTATATTTACATCTCCAAGGATTAGAACTCACCTTGCTCGTCACTGCAGAATTCTAGCACATATCGAACTAAAAATAAACAAACAAGTATAGAACACACCTTGCCTGTGGTTTTCCTTCCAGGTCCATCCTTTGCGTGGGTTGTATCTATTGCCCTGGTGCAAGGTTAGATGGCTGACCTCTAAAACTCCTCAACTTTACTCAAAATTCTAAAGCACATTCTAGTTAGAAAAGGCATCCGCTACAGGCTTCCAAAGCTAGTGAGCCCTTTGGGGTGCTGAATAGCTTAGAAGTTGAAGCTTAGCTATTGGAAGGGATAGGGAAGCTGGGTGGGGAAGTCTTCTTGTGTGGTAGGGGCAGGTGATAGGGCCACAGAAGTGAAAATGCCAGTAGTGCATCAACCTTATGGCTTTCGGTGGCCAACTTTCACCAGCATGATCATTTACCATGGGTTTCACTGCCTCCTTTTCCCTTGGCCCGGCAGAATGCTTTGCACTATTTAGGGATCGCCGACAGTGAGCCAGGACGTAATGATCAGACTACAATGAACTTCAGTTGGTGCCTAGGCAGTTAGACCTGGCAGACTAGCAGGATTGTGTCCCTAAGAGCCGACTGCATATTTCCTTTACAATACTTACTTGGTGGTCCTATGAGTATTTTCTTGCAGCCAGTCTATAAATCTGACCTATTGCTGTCCTAGAGCCTGTTGAAGGGGGAAGAATGGCGTCAAGCTGCTAGACTGTCTTGCTAGATTTATTGCCTCTGTTTGGGTGAGACACCTTTATAACCCACACAGCCGAACCATTTATAATTCTACCTGATCCTTTCCATGATTTACATGATTGTATTGACTGAACCCTCCATCTCAGCATTTATCACACATGATAATCACTTATTGCTGTCCCTGGATACCTGACTGTATTTTTAAGTTTATACTACTCAGCTGCCTGACCTTGGTGATTGCCCCGAGTGACACCTTGCGCCCTCCAGGAATTGGGTCTGACTACCATCTCCACCACGCCCTGCTTGGAGTCAGCTATGACCCACTGTCTGATCCTTTTTAGGAGCCCTGCACAGCCTTGGATTTTATCTTTACCCATCTTTGTGTTTCAGGGAGCAGCGATAGTTTTTATCACAGGTTTCACAGTCAGTGCTAATGTTTCAATATTGTTCCTTGAGGATGGTGTCCTCCCCACATCACCTCTCCCACAGCTATTCAGTATGCTTCTCTCTTTAGGATTTAATGCTTTCTTCCTGTTCACAGCTTATCAAATCACATTAAAACAATGAGGAGAATAATGATTGTCACAAAAAAAATGGATCCTAAATCAGGTTGGAGGGCAGGGGATGTTACTCTAATCAAACAGCTTTTAAAAGAAAATTTAAAGGACAAGGTAGCAACTAGGAAAAGATTAATCAAACTCACTGTTCCATAATATATTAAACACATCGACCAAGCAAAGAAAAGAAACTGCAGGGTAGTAGTAGGATTTTATGGGTGAAGGGATTGCTACCGTGAGGGAGAATAGAGGCAAGAAGAGAAGAAATTTCCATCATCAGTGCAGAAAGACAGGCACCTTAGCTCTCATGTCATTTTAGTATCAAGAATCTTTTTCTACCTGTGTAGAAATCGGCTATTTTTCTTCCACTTTACTTGTAGACATGCTGTGTTCATTTGTCCTTGAATAGCTACTCTTTGTATATTTTTTACTTTAGAGACCCTGATTACCACATCTATGCACACAATCCCCACATTTCAATGTTCAGATGCAATCCCTTTCATCTCTTCTATTTGCATTCTAATAATGCTTTCTACAGCATATAATGATAGTTTTATTTCGATTGATTTCAAAATGTAAAATGAGGACATAGTTTTATGTCCTGAGACAATAGTTCCTTTACTTCAATTATTCTTTCCTGATAATAGTGAAAAAAAGGCAAAATAGGATAAAGAACAACCACCTGGACTAGGAGTACACTGTTGCAAAAAAAAAAAAAAAAAAAAAAAAAAGTTCAATTACAGACTCAATTTATGTTCTTGTTTGTGCATCTGATTTTAAATGCCTTGAAAAGAGCTTTAAATATTATATCTCATTAGATGATTTTAATTGCAGTTTTTAAAATATATGAATTATAAATTCATTCTGTCTAGCAGAGATATAATTTAAAATAATACTAGTTTTATTGAATGAAGTAGGCATAATACTTCAGTGTTATATCTTCTTTAAAGATTAAATTCATTTTCCTCCTTGGCTTTCTCTGGTTTCATATTTTTATGAATTTAAAATATAGAGAAAAATACTAACCTTATAAAAAACTGAATTTCAAAACAATCACCAACACCGATGGACTGAAATTGATTTCAACCTCTGCCTTAATTCATGACTCAGGAGTGTCAGCAACTGATGGTATCTCAGTAATGCTCTATCAACTAAACATGCATTAAGTACCCAAGAACTGGTTAGGCACTAAATACACTTCTAGATTAAGGATCTGTCTCATATAATACTGTTTTTCTAATATAACTAATGCTATTACTAACTAAAAACACTGTATAAAATCTTCTACATTGCTTTTTATTTTACTTAGTATTTTATTTTATTTTATTTCATTTTTTATTATTTTTTTACCCTACACAAAAATATTTTATTTTTTATTGATTGATTGATTTTTATTTTTTTGTTTTACTTCTCAATATACATTGTAGTTAATTCTCATGCCCCTTTACACATTCTTCTCCATTCCTCCCCCCCCCCATCATATCTATTCACTTGACTTAAGTAGTTCAAGGAATTTTTGTGGTTATTCTGTCTTCTTCCCCACCCCCAATTTGTTTGTGTGTTTATTTATTTATTTTAGCTCCCACAAATAAGTGAGAACATGTGGTATTTCTCTTTCTGTGCCTGACTTGTTTCACTTAATATAATTTTCTCTAACTCTATTAATATTGTTGTGAATGGTAGGATTTCATTCTTTTTTATAGCAGAGTAGTATTCCATTGTGTAGATACACCACATTTCTTTATCCAGTAATCAGATGATGGAGATGTGGGCTGGTTCCAACTCTTGGCTATTGTAAATAGAGCTGCAATAAACATTGGAGTACAGGTACCCCTTTGGCATGACGATTTCCATTCCCCTGGGTATGTTTCCAACAGTGGACAGCTGGGTCATATGGTAGTTCTATCTGTAATTGAGGAGCCTCTGTACCATTTTCCGTAAAGGCTGCACCAATTTGCAGCCCCACCAACAGTATATGAGAGTTCCTTTTTCTCCACAACCTCTCCAGCACTTATCATTCTCAGACTTTTAGATGTTAGCCATCCTAACTTGGGTGAGATGGTATCTCAAAGTGGTTTTGATTTGCATTTCCCAAATGCTGAGTGATGTTGAGCATTTTTTCGTTTGTCAGTTAGCCATTCATATATCTTCCTTTGACAAATGCCTATTCTCCTCCTTTGCCCATTTTCTAATTGGGTTATTTGTTTTTTGCTCTAAACTTGTTTGAGTTCCTTATATTTTCTGGATATTAATCCTTAGTCAGACGTATATTTTGCAAATATTTTCTCCCACTCTGTTGGCTGTCTTTTTACTCTGTTGACTGTTTCTTTTGCTGTGCAGAAGCTTTTTAGTTTGATATAATCCCATTTGTTTATTTTTCCTATTGCCTGTGCTTTTCAGGTCTTATTCATGAAGTCTGTACCCACTCCTACTTCCAGGAGTGTTTCCCCTATGTTTTCTTTAAGGAGTTTTATTGTTTCAGGATGTATATGTAATTCTTTAATCCATTTTGAGTTGATTTGGGTATATGGTGCAAGGTACAAGTCTAGTTTTATTCTCCTGCATATGAGTATCCAATTTTCCCAGCACCACTTGTTGAAAAGGCAGTCTCTTCCCCAGTATGTAGAATTGCTGCCTTTGTCAAAGATCAGATGGCTGTAAGTGTATGGATTGATTTCTGGGTCTCTATCCTATTCCATTGATCCATGTGTCTATTTTTATGCCAGTACCATGTTGTTTGGGTTATTATAGCTTTGTAATATAGTTTAAAGTCAGGTAGTGTTATGACTCCAGCTTTTTTTTTTTTTTTTTTTTTGCTCAGGATTGCTTTGGCTATGTCTGGTCTTTTGTTGTTCCATCTAAATGTCTGGATAGCTTTTTCCATCTCAGAGAAAATTGTCATTGGAATTTTGATGTGGATTGCAGTGAATCTGTAGATCACTTTGGGTAATATGGACATTTTCACAATGTTAATTCTTCTGATCCAAGAGCATGGGATATCTTTCCATCTTGTTGTATCCTCTTTAATTTCTCTCAACAGTGGTTTGTAGTTCTCTGTAGAGATTTTTCATATCCTTGGTCAGCTTTATTCCTAAGTATTTTATTTTGGGGGATGGTTATTGTAAATGGGCTAGCTTTCTTGATTTCTTTTTCTGCATGTTCACTGTTGGAGTATAGAAATGCTATGATTTTTGTGTGTTGATTTTGTATCCTGTAAGTATGCTGAAATCAGTTATCAACTCTAGAAGTCTTTTTATAGAGGCTTTAGGCTGTTCAATATACAGGATCATATCATCTGCAAACAGGGACAACTTGACTTCATACTTTCCAATCTGTATTCCCTTTATTTCCTTCTCTTCTCTGATTGCTCTGGCTAGTACTTCCAACACTTTGTTGAATAAGAATGGTGAGAGTGGGCATCCTTGTCTAGTTTCATCCCATTCAGGATGATATTAGCAGTGGGCTTATCGTATATGGCTTTAATTATGTTGAGTTACTCTCTGTCTATGCCTAACTTGTAGAGAGTCTTTATCATGAAAGAATGTTTAATTTTATCAAATGCTTTTTCAGCATCTATAGAGATGATCATATAGTTTTTGTCTTTGCTTTTATTGATCTGATGTATCACATTTATTGATTTGCATATGGTGAAGCAATCTTGCATCCCTAGGATGAATCCCACTTGATCATGATGTATAATTTTTTGTATGTGTTGCTGCTGTATTCTGTTAGCTAGTATTTTATTGAGGATTTTTGCATCTATATTCATCAAGGATATAGTCTTCTATTTTTGATGCATCTTTGTCTGGTTTTGGTATCAGGGTGATGTTTGCCTCATAGAATGAGTTTGGGAGAATGGCCTCTGTTTCAATCTTTTGGAATAGTTTGTAGAGAATTGGTATCAGTTCCTTTTTGAGGGTTTGGTAGAACACTGCAGTGAACCCATCCAGTCCTGGGCTTTTCTTTGTTGGGAGCCTTCTGATAACAGCTTCAATCTCTTTTATTGTTATTGGTCTGTTCAGATTTTGTATATCTTCTTACCTCAGTTTTGGTAGCTTGTATGCATCCAGAAATTTATCCATTTCCTCCAGATTTTCAAATTTGTTGTCATATAGTTGTTTATAGTAGTCTCTAGTGATTTCTTGTATTTCTGAGGTGTCAATTGTAATATCACCTTTTTCATTTCTAATTTTTGTTATTTGGGTCTTCTCTCTTTGTAGTTAATCTTGGTAAAAGTTTGATGATTTTATTTATGTTTTCAAAAAATCAATTATTTCTTTCATTGATCTTTTGTATTGTTTTTTGGGTTTCTATTTCATTAAGTTCTGCTCTGACCTTAATTATTTCTGTCTGCCTACAAAATTTAGATTTGGATTGTTCTTGTTTTTCCAGATCTTTAACATGAAGGGTTAGGTTGTTTATTTGCCATCTTTCCATTCTTCTGAAGTAAGCATTTACTGTGATAAATTTTCCCCTTAATACTGCTTTTGCAGTATCCCACAGGTTTTGGTATGATGTGTCATTATTTTCATTGGTCTCAAGAAATTTTTTGATTTCCTCTTTAATTTCTTCTTGGACCCATATGTCATTAAGTAGAATGTTATTTAATTTTCATGTGTTTGTATAGTTTCCAGAATTTCATTTATTATTCTTTTCTAATTTTAATACATTGTGATCTGAAAAAATACATGGGATAATTCCAATTTTTTTGAATTTATTGAGACTTGCTTTGTGACCTGACATGTGGTCTATTCTGGAGAGTGTTCCATATGCTGATGAGAAGAATTAATATTCTGAGGTTGTTGGATGGAATGTTCTGTAGATATCTGCCAAGTCCAATATGTCTAAAGTATCGTTTAGATTTTGTGTTTCTTTATTGATTTTTTTGTCTCATGACCTGTCCAATAAAGAGAGTGAGGTTTTCAGGTCCCCTGCAATTATGGTGTTAGTGTCTAACTCTTTCTTTAGATCTAATAGTGTTTTCTGTGTAAATGTGGCTGCTCTGATATTGGGTGCATACATATTTATGATTGTTATGTCTTCTTAATGGATAGATCCTTTTATCATTATGTAGTGGCCTTCTTTATCTCTTTTTATGGATTTTGCTTTAAAGTCTCTTTTATCTGATATAAAAATAGCTACTCCAGCTCGTTTTTCATTTCTATTTGCATGATGTATCTTTTTCCATCCTTTCACTCTTAGTCTTTGCGTGTTTTTACAGCTCAAGTGAGTCTCCTGAAGACAGCATATTGTTGGGTCCACTTTTTTAATCCAGTTTGTCAGTGTGTATTTTGAATGGGGAATTTAATCCCTTTACATTTAGAGTTATTATTGAAAGGCATTGATTTACTCCTACCATTTTACTCATTTATGTTTAGATGTCTTAAGTACCTTTTGTTCCTTTCTTTCTAATTTTCTGTTTGTCTTCTGTATTTGTTGGCTTCTTGGGGTGATAAACTATTTTTTTTTCTCTTTTGTTAGCATTTTTGTTTTGCTGGTATGTATTGTTCTTTCTTGAGTATTCATGGCAGTGATGGTTGTTTTTGTGGTATCAAACCCAGTACCTCCTTGAGAATTTCTTGTAGAGCTGGTTGTATGGTAGTGAACTCCCACAGTTTTTGTTTGTCTGAGAAATATACTATTTGTCCTTCATTTTGGAAGGATAGCCTTGCTGGGTAAAGTATTCTTGGCTGGCAATTTTTGTCCTTTAGTGTTTTGAATATATCATCCAAATCTTTTCTGGCTTTTATGGTTTTTGATGAAAAGTCTGATGTTATTCTGTTTGGGGCTCCCTCATAGGTGGCTTGCCATTTCTCTCAGCTTTTAAGATTTTTCTCTCTGTCTTTGAATTTTGTCAGTTTGATTATCACATGTCTTGGAGAGGACTTTTTGGGGTTGAATGTGTTTGATGATCTTTGGGCTTCCTGAATCTGGGGATCTGTGACTTTCCCTATACCTGGGAAAGCTTTCTGCTATTATCTCATTGAATATATTTTCAATGCCATTTCCTTTTACTCCCCTTCTGGAATACCCATGATTTGGATATTTGAGTGCTTAAGGTTGTCAGTTGTCTCTTAAATTTTCTTCAATTTTTTTGATTTTTTTTTTTCTTTTTTCTGGTCTGCCTGTGATAATTCAAACAGGCTGTATTCAAGGTCAGAAATTACCTCTTCTGCTTCTTCAAATCTGCTGGTTAAACTCTCTGTTGTATTTTTTATTTTGTTGAGTGAATCCTTCAGCTCCACAAGCTCAGCTACATTCTTTTCCAAGATATTGATTTCTTTGCACATTTCTTCTTTAAGAATCTGTATATTTTATCTCATTTCATTTTGTTGTTTCACTGAGTTTTCTTGTACCTCATTTAGTTTCCTTAGAACAATTACTCTAAATTCCTTGTCTATCATTTCAAAGACTTCCTGTTCTATAGGATCTAGAACTTAAGAGTTATTGTTTTCTTTTGGTGGTGATGTACTTTCTTGATTTTTCATATTTCTGGTTTCTTTCCTTTGGTGTTTTGTCATTATGTTTCACCCTGATGACTGGCTTGGATCCTGAAGGAACTGTCACTTCTGATCAGCAGGAACTAGCCTGTGCTCAGGTTGCCACTGCTCCTGCCTGTTCTGAGACAGCTGGCTTGGGGTGTGTGGGCCCTGAGGATCTTAAGTCTCTCCCAGGGTCAGGGATTGGCCTGGGCTGGAGGTCCCAACCTGACTGCTTTCTCTGGCACAATGGGCTTGGGGTGTGGGGGCCCTGAGTCTCTCAAGTCTCTCCATGCAGTGGGGAGCAACCTGAACTGGGATCCTGTGGCACATGGTCCCTACCTGTTCCAATGCAGATCTTGAGTCTTCTGTCATTGCTCCTAAATAGTTGCAAACTGGTCATTCTGTGAAAGAGAACGACACTAAGAACCAACTACTCCACCATCTTGCCAGAACTCTTACTTAATATTTTAATTAAAAAACAGTTTTTCTTTTGTTCCTTTTATTTTCAGATTTAATTGTCCATATTTGTGGGGTACAGGTTTTATATTTAGAACTTTAATCTATTTTGAGTTGGTTTTGGTATATGGCAAGATATACAGATATAGTTTCATTCTTCTGCATATGGATGTCCAGTTTTCCTAGCCCCATTTATCAAAGAGGCTATCCTTTCCCCTCTGTATATTCTTAGCATCTTTGTCAAAAAACAATTGGCTGTAAATGCATGGTTTTACTTCTAGGGTCTCTATTCTATTCCATTGCTTTATTTGTCTGTTTTTATGCCAGTACCATGCTACTTTGGTTACTACAGCTTTGCAGTATATTTTGCAGTCAGGTACTGTGATGCCTCCAGCTTTCTTTTTGTTCAAGATTGCTTTGTCTGTACAGGATATTTTGTGGTTCCATACAAATTTTAAGATTGTTTTTTCTATTTATGTGAAGAATGTCATTGGTATTTTGATAAGGATGGTGCTGAATCTGTAGAGTGCTTTGGGTAATCTGGACATTTTGATGATACTAATTCTTCCAAGCTATGAACACAAGCTATCTTTATATTTATTTGTGTCTTCTTCAGTTTCTTTCACTAATGTTTTATATCTTTCATTGTAGAAATATTTCACCTTTTTGGTTAAATTTATTCTTAGGTATTTTTTTTTTTTGGTAGCTACTGTAAATGGGATTAGTTTCCTCATTTGTACTTGAGATATTTGGTTATTGGTATATAGGAACACTGTTGATTTTGTATGTTAATTTTGTATCCTGCCACTTTACTGATTTAATTTTATAGTTCTAGTAATATTTTGGTGAAGTCTTTAGGGTTTTCTATGTATATTATTATATCATTGGCAAACAGGTTTTCTTTGTTGGGAGAGTTTTTATTACCACTTCAACCTCATCTCATTATTGGTCTCTTTAGGTTTTCTAATTTCTCATGATTCAACCTTGGTAAGTTGTATGAGTCCAGGAATTTATCCATTTGTTTTAGGTTTTCTAGTTTGTTAGTGAGTAGTTGCTCATAATAGGCTCTTATAATCCTTCATATTTCTGTGGAATCAGTTACAATGTCTCCTTTTTCATTTCTAATTTTATCTATTTGAGTGTTGTTTTTTCTTCATTAGTCTAGTTAAAGGTTGATCAATTTTGTTTGTTTTTTTAAAAAATGATTCTTTGTCTCATTAATCTTTGCTATTGCTTTTGAAAATATCTAATTCATTTACTTGTGCTGTGATTTTTCTTATGTCTCTCCTTCTAGTAATTTGGGGTTTGATTTGTTTTTGTTTTTCTAGTTCCTTGGAGTGTAACATTAGGTTTTTTATTTGAAGTCTTGTTTTTCTTTTTTGACGAAGACATTTATTGCTGCAAACTTCTTAGAACTGCTTTTGCTGTACCCTATATGTTCTGATATGTTGTGTTTTCATTTTCATTTGTTTCCAGGAGTTTTTAATTTCTTTTTTGACCCATTCGTTGTTTAGAAATATGTTTAATTTCCATATATTTGCACAGTTTCCAATGTTCCTTCTGTTATTGATTTCTAGTTTTATTTTATTGTGGATGGACAAGATAGTTGATATGATTTCATGGGTTTTTTAAAATTTGTTTAGATTTGTTTGGTGACTTAACATATGGTCTATTCTAGAATATGTTGCATGTGCTGCTGAGAAAAATGTGTATTCTACAGCTGTTCAGTGAAATGTTCTATAAATGCCTGTTAGGTCTAATTCATCTACAATGAAGATTAACCCTGATGTTTCTTGGTTAATTTTCTGTCTGAATAATCTGTTCATTGTTGAAAGTGGGGTGTTAAAGTCTCAGTTATTATTGTTTTAGAGACCAACAATGTTTTTTGTTTGTTTGTTTGTTTTATATAGCTGGGTGCTCTGGTGTTGGATGCATATATATTTAGAACTATTATATCCTCACATTGAATTTCATCATTGCATAAAGACCTTCTTTATCATTTTCTACTTTCCTTGACTTGATGTCTATTTTATCTGATATAAGTATAGCTACTTCTGCTCTTTTTTGATTTCCATTTGCATGAAATATCTTTTTCCATCCCTTCACTTTCAGTCAATGTTGTATCTTTATAGGTGAAGTGAATTTCTTGTAGGCAGCATATTGTTGGTTCTTTTTTTATAATCCATTCTTCCACTCTTGTGTCTTTTAATTGGGGCATTTAATACATTTATACTTAAGAGTTATTATTGATATATAAGGACTTGTTATCATCATTTTGTAATTTTCTTCTGGTTGTTTTGTAAATCTTGTTTTCTTGTTTTTGGTTTTACTGTCTTCATCTGTGAATATTTTTTCTAGTTGCATATTTTGATTTTTTGCTATATATTTTTAGTTTATCTGTTATAGGCTTTTGTGTTGTGGTTACCATGAGGCTTACAAAAAACATGTTATAGTTATAATAGATTATTTTAAATTAATAACAAATTAACTTTGATCATTAGGAAAAAAAGAAAAACAAAGCTGACTCTACACTTTGATAGCATTCACCACACTTTTTGAATTTCTTTTATTTCAAGTTAGTTCTTTTACTATTGTCTATCTCTTACCTGGTTGTATTATTTGTTATTATCTTAATAGGTTTGTCTTTTACTCTTCATACTAAGGATATAATTTGTTTATTCACCACCCTTACAACATTGGAGTATTCTGAGTTTGTTTGTGTACTTACTTTACTAGTGAGTTCTGTATCTTAAAATTTTTTTGTCACACTTTAACATCATCATCTTTCAGACTTAGGAACTCCCTTTAGCATAACTTGTCGGCAGGTCTAGTGTTAATGAATTCCATCAGAATTTGTTTGTCTAGGGAAGATTTTATTTCTCCTTTATATTTAAATGTTAGTTTGGCTTGATACAGGATTCTTGGTTGATAGTACTTTGAATATTTCATTACACTATCTCCTGGCCTGTAGAGTTTGTACTGACAAATCTGCTGAAAGACATATTGGGGCTCCATTGAATGTTATGTGTCTCTTTTTTCTTTCAACTTTTAGTATCAATTTTTTGACTTTGGTTTTTGGTAATTTGATTGTGATGTGTCTTCCTTGGGAGTATTTCTTTTTATATTGAATTTGATAATTGATCTCTAAGTTTCCTGTCCCTGAATGGTACCATCTTTCTTCCTACTAGGAATTTTTAGCCATTATGTCTTTAAATATGCTTTCTAGGTCTCTTCCTTTTTTGTCTCCTTTGGGTATGCTAACAATGCAGAGGATATTTTGCTTGATGGTATCCCATAATAGCTGTAATTCTGTTTCATTTTTTCTTATTCTTTTTTTTTTTTTTTCATTTTGCTCCTCTTATTGGGTAATTTCATATCTTCTGCCTTTGAACACACTGATTCTTTCCTCTCTTTGATCAAATCTGCTGTTGAAGCTTTCTATAAATTTTTTCAGTTCAGATTATGTATTTTTTAATTCTAGAATTTCTATTTTTTAATTCTATTCCTTTTTCAAGTATCTCATTCTGCTCCTAGATTGTTTTCCAAGTGTCATTTAATTTTCTATCTGTATTTTCTTGTGACTCCTTCAACAACTTTAAGAGGATTAATATAAATTCTCTTTTAGACATTTCAAAAATCTGAAATTCTTCCAGGTCCCTTCATTACTAGTGCTTTGTTGGTTTTGTGTGTGTGTGTGGGGGGGGGGTGTCATATTTCTCTATTCATTCTTGTTGGGTTTTGTGTTTATGTGCAGGCCTACACCTTTGAGGAGATGGCTTCCTCTTAGAGGTTAAGTATTCTTGTAGGTATTCTTTGGTGGTGTTAGACCTTTACTACTCAATATCAGTATTTTGTCTTTAGTATGCTTTATTTTTTTTTCCATTCTGTGGTGGATTAATACAACCACCAACACTTAACACTGTACTGGAACCAATTTGCTGTCCTGCCATTAATTCCCAAATTGTGGAAGACCTCATTTGAATGTTATGGAATTTGAATGTTATGCCTGAGCTAAATTGCTGCCTTGCCATTATTTTTCAGTCTGAGAAAAACTTTTTGCATGAACCTGATTTTAATTGTTGGCCATTTAGACATTTCCAGATCATGTGGAGACTCTAAAAGGGCAAATGGGGTATGTATAAAATTTGGTTCAGGACTGAGTCTTTCCTGAAAATAGTGCCCCATATATTTCATGCAGTTCAGTCTCCACTGTTTGGTGCCCATGCTGGTTGCAAGGCAGATCGCCTGCCAATATTGTGTCTTAATGCATCCCTGGTGCATCTCTCCCAACCCTCTATACTCCAAACACTTTCCATTGGGAAGTCCTCTTAGGAGTCCTCCACAGAGACTTACAGACCTCTGGGGAAATCAGACACTCATTCTCCTCTTATTTCTGAAACAGCAGGTCCAGTGACTTTTATGCTCAGTGCTATGCTGGGCTTTAAGGGGATAGAGCATTCTGAAGAGATTCTTTTTTGCTGATAGTTGTGACACCTCCCTCATATATTGGCCCAGGGAAATATGACAAAGAGCTATACTGGCCTGGGAAATGGGATGGGGTGTTCTGAAGTGATATTTTTGCCAGTGGTCATGGCACTTTTCTCCCCTGCAGGCACCAAGTAGCTTCACACAAAACACGTTGCAGCAGCTTTGCTGTCTCCAGGGAGCTGTTCTCTATACAGGGATTGGCTAGGGAAAGGATTAATTGGAGTGATCTTTCCTCCCACCTGCTGTAGCTTTCCACACCTTCATGAACCCAGCAGGTCTCTTCTCTTTCTCTGATTTCTTGAGATTTCAGGGTGGCAGTTTTTGGTTTTAATTGTTGCAAGTTGATTTCATGGGGGCAGAGAGTGATGCTGGGGATAATCTAGCCTGCCGTTCTGGTGATATCACTCTGCCAGAAAACACATTTTTATGTAAACAATTCAGTGACATTCAGTACATTTACAGTGTTGTGCAATCACCACCTCTGAGCGATTCCAAAACATTTCTGTCACTCCAAAGTAAAGCCTCTGTGCACTAGGCAATTTCTCACTGTCTTCCCCTTGTCCTCCTACACCTAGCAACTAATCATCAGCACTCTGTCTCATTAGGCTTATGTATTCTGATTATATTTTATAAATGAAATCATACAGAAAGTAATTTTTGTGTGTGTCAGGCCTCTTAATGTTGTTGCATGTATCCATGTTGTATCATGTTTCAGTACTTCATTCCTTTCTATGACTAAATGATATTTTATTGTATACCTATGCCATATTTTGTTTATCCATTTATCAACTGATAGACATTTGAACCGTTTCCATCTCTGGCTATTGTGAATGTTCCTAATGTGAACATGTGTGCATGTGTGTTGGTTTCAGTATCTGTTTTCAATGCTTTTTGTTATACTTTAGAATGAAATTACAGTATTGTATGGTAATTCTATGTTTAATTATTTAAGGAATAGCCAAACTGTTTTTCACTCAGGCTAGAACATTTTACATTCCCCCTAACAATTTGTGAGAATTTGAATTTCACCATAATTGTTACTTCCTGATGCTTTTACATGTTACTTTCTGGTTCTTTTTGTTTGTATGTTTGTTTATATAACCATCCTAGTATGTGTGAAGTAGTATTACATCGTAGTTTTTATTCACATTTCTTTAAGATATATAATGACTTTGAGCATCTTTTCTGTACATATTGGCCATTTTTCTATCTTTGAGAAGTGTTTGTTCAAGTCCTTTTCACATTTTCCTAATTGAGATTTTTGTCTTTTTGTAATAGTTGTAAAAAATCTTTATATATTCAGGATACTAGTCCTTTCAGGTATATGATTTACAAATATTTTCTCCCATTCTGTACGCTATCATTTCACTTTACTGGTAATATCCTCTGATACACAATTTTTTAAAACTTTGACAAAATATTTATCTATTTTTTAAAATTTTGTTGCAGGTGTTTTTTGAGTCACAACTAAGAATTCGTTGACAAATAAAAGGTCATGAAAATTTCTTCCTATATTTACTTCTAAGACTATTATGATTTTAGCTTTTATATTCAAGTTTTTGATTCATATAAGTTGGGTAATTGTATTTCTTTTGCATGTAGATATCCAGTTGTCACTACACCATTGTTAAAAAGGCTATTCTTTCCTGATTGAATGGTCGTAGCACCCTTATCAAAAACTAATTGACCATAGATATGTGGACTCATTTGTGAACTTTTGATTCTATTTTATTGGTATACGTGTGTATTCTTATGCCAACACCATAATATTGTGATTATTTTAGCTTTATTATAAGTCTTGAAATCAGGAAGTGAGAATTCTCAAAATTAGTTCTTTTTGAAGATTGTTTTAGATATTCAGAACCCTTTACAACTCTGTATGAATTAGAAGATCACCTTTTTAATTTCTGAAAGTAAGTAAATAAATAAAGGCCACTGAAATTTTGATAGGGATTGCACTGCATCTGTAGATCACTTTGGGTAGTATCGACATCTTAACAATATTGTCTTCCAATTTGTGAGCATCAGGTGTCTCTCCATTTATATAGGACTTCTTTAATTTTTTTCAATAATGTTTGTAGTTTTCAGTGCACAACTCTTTTACCTCTTTGGATAAATTTATTCCAAGGTATTTTATTGTTCTGGATGCTATAGAAATAGGAATTGTTTTTTTAATTTCTTTTGATTATTGTAGAGCTGTCAAGCTGTTTATATTAGTTTCATATATGTTACATTCTATAGTTTGTTGCATACATATTTAAAATTGTTTTTATCTTCACGCTAAATTTACCCTTTTATCAATATGTAATTGTATTGGTTTATTTCTGCTGCTTGTAACTGAACACCTAAAACTGGATAATTTATAATAATAATTCTTTTAAAAAAGAATTTATTTCTTACAATTTTGAAGGCTGGGAAATCCAAAGTCCAGGAAACATATCTGGTGAGGGTCTTTTTCTGGTAGTCACTTTACAGAGGTGCGTGGTATCACATGGTGAGAATGGCAGGAGCAGAGAGACAACTTCTCACTTACTCTTCTTATAAAGCTGTCACAACTACACCCTTTTCAGGAAAATGTAAAAAAAAAAAATGATCAGGGCCCCTCAGATGTTCAGAATCTTGCTGAGCATCTGGTGTAAATATGCACGTGTACACTCAGGTGTTCCTTGTTATTGTCTAATGTGATTGTGCACGTGCAGTTCCACATAGTCTGCCATCTTCTGCATGGAAATTGCAGACATTGAAGCGATTCCAACACTGCTCTTCACATCCTGGGGTTGTATTCTGCGACCCTGAAGTTGTTTTGGATTGTGGACTTGAGTATAATAGACTAACGGCTCTGATACGTGGCCCTTTTCAAGACGCTCCAGGAAGCCACCAGGGCTGCTGCTCCTGGCTCTGTATAAAGCCTATTAATCCATCATCCATGGCTCCCAGGAACTTTTCCTATTACATGGCTCATAGACCTGCATGTAGAGGGTTTTGTGACCCAGTCTGTACAATGGGCTTGAGGGGTCTGTGAGACCTAGCCCTAGCTCTACAATTGGTGTAATCTGTGGCAGGATTCTGAGCAGGTACAGGAGCCAAAAGCCCTTTGGGAGAAGGAGAAAATGTGGCTACTCTTGAATATGTTGTGTGCTATGGCCGCTTTCCTGTTGACAGGGATCTGGTTGCTGCTGACTGTACTGCAAGTCAGCATAGACCAGGCACTACAGTGGAGAACCCCTTGGGAGGGGGAGAAAATGTGGCTGTCCTTGAGTATGTGGTGCCCAATGGCCACTTTTCTGCTGACCGGAGCCTGGTGGCTGCTCACTATACTGCAAGCTGATTGAGATCTGAAGCAGAAAGCAGAGTTGTTGGAGGTGCAGATAAATGTACTGGAGGATGACATGCTACCCCTGCCTCTCACACCAGGGAAGACGACAAACCCAAAGGTGAGTTGGGGGAGACTATGCATCTCTAGGCATGACCTGTTGTGCATCAGAAAGTGAAATACAAGCAGCCTATGAAACCAGGTGGACAACCAGTGGGCAATACACAGGTGAACAAATTCACTACCTATGTCCTGTATACCCAGGTTGAATTGGTTGACTTGTGGAGAAAGTTCCGGCAGAAACAGGAGGAGCCCCTGGCTGCTTGGCTGCTGCTGTTATGGGACCTAGGGGTGGATAGTGTGGTATGCTCTGGCGAGGAGATGGAAAAATTGGCCTCCATTACCATGCACCTGTCCCTGAGGTAGTGGCTACAGAATAGCTGCAGATATGCACAAGGGCCTGGTAATCACTGCTTAATGGAATGGGCGAGTGAAGCTGCCCAAACCTTGTGGACACATGCTGGAGAACTGCCCAAGATTGTGAGTAAATGGCAAACATATGCTGAGTTGGTTCAAATAATTCAGGAGCTGGATATGCAGCAGTCCATGTTTAATGTGAACACTCGTGGCCCAGATGATGAAAGTTTTACAGGCAGCATGAGAGACATAGTGCTGCAAAATGCCCCATCAATGTCCTTTGGGTCACTGCTGGCCATACTGACCCCATACATTGGTCATCCTACACATGAGGTAATGACCAGGATAGCCAGCCTGGGTGAAGTAGAAGATAGGAGACAAGCAAAAGGGGTCTGAAAGGTGGCTAAGACCAAACCCCCAAGAAATGCTTGGGATTCTATCTCGAGGGGACCAAACAAGACTAGCTATAAGAAGACATGGCTTGACCTGTTTGCAGCAGCTGTTGATAGCAGGAATACTGACTGGCAGTCAAATGTGGTCCTGTTTGCTTGTGGCAACAATTGCACCTTGAACAGCATTTCACTAAATGTCTGGAAACAGGTAGCAAGGTACACAGAGTGGATTTAAAGGATTTTTTGGTTGATCCCAAGGAGGCAGATGAACTGTTCCTTTTCGATTAGGGAGCAGGTCAAGGTGCTCGTCTTTTGGAGGCTGGCAAGGACCAGAGGCTCCACGTTGAATTGGCAATACGTTGGTCAAGAACACATGTGCAGCATGTATTGGAGTTGATGGATACTGGCACAGAATGTAGCCTTATATATGGCGATCCAGATAAGTATCCACGGGGTTCCACAGTTTATACAGATGGCTATGGAGGACATACTATTGAAGTCAAAGCTGTGTCACTGCCATTGGGCATAGGATGATTGCCCCATTGGGTGTATACTAGATAGATAGATAGATAGATAGATAGATAGATAGATAGATAGATAGATAGATAGATAGATAGATTGATAGATTGATTGATTAGATAGATAGATATCCCCAGTAGCTGAATACATCTTAGGTATGGAGATACTTTATGGTTTGCACCTGCAAACAACAATTGGCATAGTGGGCAGGATTCAAATCTGTGCAGGGAGGGTTTGTAACCCAGTCTGGACAATGGGCTTGAGGAGTCAGTGAATCCTAGCCTTAGCTCTACAACCCTTGACCATCATTAAACCATCAATGGATTAATCCATTTACTAGGGCACAGTCCTTACAATCTAATCACCTCTTATTGGCTCTACCTTTCAATTACCATAATAGGATGTATCACCCTTTTAACCCTGTCACAGTGAGAATTAAGTTCCAGTCATGAACTTTGGGGGACAAATGAAACCATAGCAATAATTTTTTACATTGTCTCTTGTAAGAGTTTTTAACTTGGCACTAGTCTGACCTATATTAGTATAGCCACCCTAGCTCTCTTTTGATAATCATTTGTGTGGAATATCTTTCTCCAGCTTTCACTTTCATTCTATTTCTCTCTGTGAATCTAAACTGAATCTTAAATTCTTGGAGAGTTTAATACATTTATCTTTAAAGAAATACTTACATTTGTCATTTTGCTATTTGTTTTCTAAATGTCGTATAACTTTTTTTCTTTTTGTCCCTAACTTTCTTCACTACAGCCTTGTTTGGTGTTAGGTAAATTATTCATAGTAAAGTGATTTTGATTTCTTCTCAATTTCATTCTGCATATACATTTATATATTGCCTTGCAGGTTACCATGGGAGTTACAATTGACCTCATAAATTTATAACAGTCTCATTTACATAGATACCAACTTAGTTTCAATTGCATACAGAAATTCTGTTTTTACAGAGCTCTGCCCCACCTTGTATTTATGTTGTTTTTGTTACAAATTACATTTTTGTACATTTTATGCTTAATAACATGAATTTATAATTATTTTTATAAACTTCTCTTTGAAATCATGTAGGAAATTAAAATTGGAGTTTATATATAAGAACACAATAATACTGGTTTTATATTTACCTACTTAGTTACCTTTACCAGAGATCTTTAATTCTTTGTATGGCTTCAAGTTACTATCTAGCATCATGTCTTTTCAACCTGTAGGACTCCCTTTAGCATTTCTTATATTTCAGGTCTTCTGATAATAAAGTCCCTCAGCCTTTGTGTATCTGAGAATGTCTTAATTTTTCCCTCATTTCTGAAGGACAGCTGTACCAAGTATAGAGTTTTGGTAGACAGGAATTTTTCAATATATCTTTCCACTGTCTTTTGGCCTCCATTGTTTATGATGAAAAGTTAGCTGTTAATATCCCTTGTATATGACAAGTTGCTTCTCACTCTCTCTCTGATATTTCAAGGTTATCTCTTTGTCTATGTCTTTTAACATTTTGATTATACTCTTTCTCACTGTGTTTATCCTAACTGGAGATTGCTGAACTTCTTTTATGTACAGATTTATATCTTTCCTCAAATTTATAAAGCTTTTGGTCATTATTTCCTCAAATATTCTCCCTTCTTTTTTATCTTTCTCTTCTATTCCTACGATGCCAATAATAAGTGTGTGTGTCTGCTTGATGGAATGCACCCCACCACCCACTCTGTGTCTGTAAGAATCTGCCCATTATTCTGAATTCTTTTGTTGGCTTTCTGCTTCTTAGATTGGATAATTTCCATCACCATTTTTTCATATTCACTAATTCTTTTTTTTTCTCTGTTCTACTCCTATAGTGAATTTTCTATTTCAGTCATTGGACTTTTTCAGTTCAAAAATTCATATTCAAATTCAAATTAATTTCTATCTCTTTACTGGCATTCTCATTTAGTTCATATATTATTTTTCTAATTTGCTTTAGTTCTATGTCCATTGTTCCCTTTAGCTCTTTGAGTATATCTAAGACAGATGATTTAAAATATTTCTCTATCTCCATACCACCCATACCAGCCAGCCACAAAAAAATAAATAAATAAATAAAAAAGAAAGAAAGAAAAAGAAAAATTCTCTAATAATTCCAATGTTTGCACTTCCAGTTTTTGTTGTTGGTGGCAGTGGTGGTCTTTGAAGGGCTACACTTTCCCTTTATTATGTGTGCCTTGTTTGTTGTTATTGTTGAAAACTACAAATTTGAATGTTATAATGTGTTATCTGTGGAAATCATATTCTCCTGCTCCCCATGGTTTGTTGTTTTTAATTATGAAAGGCTGTCATCCATTTTTTTAACTTAGTTTCCCAAACTGTTTTTACAAAGGTTGTATTCCTTGTCATGTGTAGTCATTTAAGTCTCTCTTACTTTATCTTGTTTTCTGCTATTTTTGATAGAGATTTACTTAAATGCCAGTAACTGAATTTTTTTTTCAATAGTAAACCACGTCCCCTGTCCTTGCACATTGCCTGTGTTCTGGGACACACCTTAAATACTCAGCCAGGCTTTTCACTACTTTACCTTAAATGTCCTTTCCTCATTGCACTGAGCTTAGCGTTCAGTCACAGATGAAAGTTTAGGACCTTTGAGGGCTTTTCTGAGCATGCATCCTGTTTTGGGTATTCATGTGGCTTTTAAGTTCCCCAAGATACATAGGTGCTTTTGCATACCCTAATTTCTCAAAGAAGCTCGCCCCAAATTTACCTAGTCAGTTCTGTATCTCAGCTCTAATCTTTTGCCTCAGTTGGGTAAAAGTTGTTTGTTTGCTTTACAATGGTTTTGAGAAATTCTCACCATTTTTCTGGCCTGAATGAGTTCTGAGTTAGGCCAAACAGAAATGAGTGTTTTGCACCAGTCTTTCAGGAAGCCTCAGCAGGTTAGAACAAACGTGATAATTTGAAAGTAAGGTCTATACTACTCTTTCTGAGATCAAGGACCAGATTCCACCTTGAAATTTGGTCTTTTCTCTACAAGACTGCCACTGAACCAAGGTCAGCGTGAGGCAAGAGCAATTTAAACTGCACAAAGCTTTCCTACCAGTTTAAAGTTCCCTTTTTCTTTATTCAGCATTTGTTGGGTTGCTATAAACCTTTGACTACTTTTCAAAGCTCTGACATAATTGGTTTTTCTAGTTTGTACTTATTTTTTGATGTGTCTGTGGAGTGATGGGAGCTTGCAATTGCCTACTCTGTTATTTTCCCAATGTACACTCATCACCATGGTTTCTATTTTTGTTTTGTTTTGTTTTTTGCCTACCCATTAACAGTTAATAAATTGAGCATCAAATTAACAATAATCATTTTCTTTACTTTTTGTGCCTCCTAAGCCATACCAAAATAAAATATTAATATACTTTTTAAAGGAAAATTTATTTTTCTATGTAATGGCCTTTGATCATAAATATAATTTTCCTTTTTCCTTACCCACTTTTTAAACTTTGTTTTGGCTCAGGAAAATATGAATTTTTTTCTAAGAAAATACTCCTCAATTAAATATTGTCTGGATTTATGATGACTATAGGAGAAGAAAAAATTGTATACTGTTTAATATTTAAAAAAACACAGGAATCTACATAATTATAAGAATATATTTTAAATAGCACAAGATAACATTTGTTTGCTATTCATTTTATTTCCAATGACCAATAAAAAACTTCAAATTTTGCATATATATCCATGTAAAAATTTTCCAGAAGTTTTTCCCAATTTGAACTCTTTGTAGAAGTATATATTTTTGTATATTAAATGCTGCATTTAGATTTTTAGTACATATAATATACTCTATGAATATGTTATATAATTTAATATGTTTTAAGAGCAGCAAGACCCAACACTAATTTTACTTTGAGACATTTCAAACTTATTTTGAAGAAGTTCTTTGCACTGATTTTATATTATATTATAATAGTTTCTTATTTGCATAAATGTTGTAAATATAGTACAGTTTCTCTATTCCCTACACATGTTTTTCCCCTATTCTCTTACCTATTTGCATGGTAGATTTGTCATAACTAATGAATCAGTGTTAATCCATTAGTAGTAAGTAAAGTCTATATTTTATTAGAATTTCATTTATTTTTCATATTTTTAAAAATTCGTTTAAAGTCCAGGATCCCATTGCAGATACAACAGTATATGTACTAATTCCTTTTTTATTTTTAATAAAGTCAGAATTCTCAACTTTTTTCTTTCGTGGATCATGCTTTGTTGTTGCAGCTTAATTTCAAATTTCAATTTTAAAGATAAATGTATTTTTCCTATTTTTGCCATGCAGTGATTATAGTCTTGCATTTTACATTTAGGTTTAATATTCACTTGAGATAATTCCTATGTAAGTACCAAGTTTATGTATAGGTTTATTTTTTCATATGGATACACTTTCTCCACTGTATTGTCTTTGTTCCTCTGTCAAATATCAGATCTTTGTCAAAGATATTTCTGTGAGTTCTTTTCTGAACTTTCTGTTCTGTTTTATTAATTTATTTGTCTATTCTTTCACCAATACCAAAGTCTTAGTAGTTTTACAGTAAGTCTTAAGTTCAGAGAATGTGAGCCCTCCAACCTTGTTCTTCTTTTACATAATAATACTGGCCTTTGCCTTATGATACTATAAAATTTTGGAATGAGTTTGTCAACATCTATGAAACATGTTGCTGAAATTTTCACTATAATTTTTTTTTTTGTAAATCTATAAATCTTGCTGGATAATTTGACATCTTAAAATACTGAGCCTTTTAATCTATGAATATAACTATCTCTCAATTTATTTTGGACATTTCTTAACCATTACATCAAATATTTCTTTTTTTAAAAAATAATTTTAATAATTTATCTACCCAAAATATGTCCAAAATATTATCATTTCAACACCTAATCAATGTAAAATTATTGAGGTACTTTATATTCCTTTTTTGGCAGTAAGTTTTTAAGATATCTGTTCTCACTTTTTTCTCCTGCCGAAATTTCATAAATATGAATGTTATGTATTTTCACAGTGCTCCATAGCACCTAGACATTTCTTTTTATTTTACATTCTTTCCTCCCTTGCATTTAACTCTGGGAAGTTCCTATTGATCTATCTTCAAGAGCACTGATTCTTCTCTTGGCCTTATCCACGCCGTTAATGAGCCCATTTAAGGCATTTTTTTATTTATGATATCATGACTTGTATTGTTTAACATTTTTATTTTATTCTTCCTTAGCATTTCCAGTTTTCTATTTACATTAGCTACCTATCTTTTTTTTTTTTTTTTGTCTGCTTTTTTCCCTTAGAGATCCTAATGATAGTTATTTATATTTTCTATCTGATAATTCCAACATCTGTATCTGGTTGTCATAGCATGGTTGTTTTGTTTCTTAAAACTGTGTTTTTGCTTACATTTTGGATGCTGATATGATTTGAATTTGTGTCCCTTCAAAAATGTATGTCGTATTCCCATTATGGTGATATTAAGAGGTAGGGCCTTTTAGGAAGTGAATAAGTCATAAGGTCTCTAACCTCATGAATGGATTAATGTCCTTATAAAAGAGGCATCAGAGAGAGTTCACCTCTCTTGCTCTTCTGCTTTTCACCATGTGAAGGCACAGCTACAAGGTGACATCTTGGAAGCAAAGATACAGAGCCTTCCACAGGCCACAACTTCCAGACTCCAGAACTGTGAGAAATAAGTTTTTATTCCTTATACATTTCCCAATCTGTAGTATTTTGCTACGGCAGCACAAATGAACTAAGACAGATGCCTTGTAAATTTTTATTATAAATAGGACATGTGGTATCAGACAGTAGAAAAACTGAGGTAGGCAGAACTTTAGTGTCAGTATTTATGTTAATTTGGGTAGGAATTGGGCTGTGTTTACTGTTTGTTTTATGCATAGATACCAGAGTCTTCGACTTTCTCTAGTATCCTTGTTTTGTCTTTCTTCTTAACTGTGGGCTTTCATAGACTGTCAGTCAAGCTTCTCCAGAAAAATAGAACCAACAGGAGGTATACTTATATGGAGAGATGGGAAGATTTATCTTAAGGAATGGGCTTACACAATTATGAAAGCCGGCAAGTCCAAAATCTGTAGGATAAGACTGCAGACTGGAAATCCAGAAAGAGCTGGTGATGCAGTTTAAGTCCAAAGGCAGCCTACGCCCAGAATTCCCTCTTTCTCAGGTGAGGTCCATCAGCCTCGAGGGGTTGAATAATGCCTACCCAAACATGGTAAAGCGATGTGCTTTACCCAAAGTTCACTGATTTAAATGTAAATTTCATCAAAAACATCCTGACAGAAATATCTAGAATAATGTTTTACCAGATATCTGGGCACTATGTCTCAGCCAAATTGACACCTAAAATTAACCCTCACATACATGTACTGCTCTTCAGAGAGAGTCTGTGTCTTACAGCTCTTGCAGTTGTGATCCACCGTTACCATACATTAGGGCCCTGTTGGTGTGGTGGTAAGACGGCAGGAGGGGGGCTTTCTATAATGTCCCAATTAAATCTCAGTGTTTTATTTGACCTGTAGCTTGGGTCTAGTAAAGATTACAGCCTCTTTAGTAGAATAATCCCCCTCCCCCCTTGGCTTCTACTTCTCTTCTGGCTTGTAGCATTCCCAGTGCATTTCCTTGATGAATTAACTCCTGTTGGCTATAGGTTCTTCTCCCTACAGATGATATGAGAAGAGAGGAGAGGCCAGGAATATGGATGGATTGATTCCCTTCTCCCATCTAAGATAATATTTCAGAAATTGTCTCTGGTATCTTTTCCCTCAGAGTGTAGGACTTTGTTAAGGAGAAATCTCTTAATGTTTTCGTAATAGTTACTGTTTTCCTCCCCTGCCACAGTCAGGAGATCTTCACATGAAGAACCTGGTGGGGTTCCTAGAGATAAAGCCCATGAAAATGAGCCCCCACCAAGATTGTGCCTCCAGTAGCTTCTCACAGTCATACTAGCTCACATTCAGACTCCAGCCCTCTATTCATCAAAATTACCTTTTAAGTGGTCGCATCATTTAATGCCACCTGTGACTTCTTCTGCAGTTAAACAAACTTTTATCTCTCTGTATTCACCTGTCTCTTCATATTTTGGGGTGGTGGTTGGCCTTGTTAATTTAGGATGTTAGAGCAATAATTTTCTAAGTGCTTTTCGGAAGATGCAGAAACATTCCAAGTAAAAAGAGATCATTTTGCAGGGATATAAATTCATCAGTGGTTTCTAACTTTTTTAAGAAGGAAATTTGCTCACGTGAAGTGCATAAAATACAGTCTTTCAACGAATATTTGTTGATTATTACCTGGAAACAAATTCTTCTGGAAAAATTAAGTAATTAAAATTTTAGGCTTGTTAAAAAAAATGTTATTTCTTGGTGAAGTCTGTAAACAATTTTCCTCTTCAATTTTTTTGTCTGTCACTTTTATAAATTATTCATCCCTATCTTTTCTTCCATTTGAATAATATTATTAAGAATTTATCATTTACAGTCAGGTTCTCACTCCCAAAATATGAATTTTTAGTCAATCACCTCCTCAAATTTGATATGCAGATGCAATATTTTCCCAAATATTTGCTTACTTCTTGGCAGAGTGCCTCAGAAATTCTGTCCCATGAAGTTCTGATAAAAGCAGCTGAAGAGGTGTGAACTTTTTTAATTAACAGTTTTATTGAAGATAAATGGAAGGTTAATATTTATGTTCACATATTTTAAATCGAAGTGAGTTCATATTCAAATGATAAAATTATGCATCTGATCCAAAATTCATCGAGAAGGGGAAGGTTAACCTACATTATTGATGTTTCCGTTCCAACAAATGTCCTGGAGCAGCAATTGCAGGCCAAGGTGGGGTAGGTCGAAGTAATGTTGGAAATCTTTTAATTTTACTTTAGTAGGTGGATTAATCCTTATCTACCACTAAGATTACTGAATAACATATTTGGATCATTCTGCTTCATTTTAGTCTTATAGCTGGAAGAAAATTAGCCCTCAAAAGAAAATATTTGTTAAGCTTTCAAACAAAATTGATTATTTTCCCCAAAATATTAGACTTAATAATATTTTAAAATAAAAACATATATCACATTAACTCCAGGGCTATTTAAATGCTACAGAACATGGTAAGGAAAGGGAAATTTTCAATTTTTTTCTACAGTGCAGGGTATAATTAATAACTAAACCTTATAAAAAATTGCACAAAACAGACAACTCCAGACCAATATCTTTAAGTGTCAATACAAAATTCCAAATAAAATAGAAACAAATGAAATCAAATTGCACATTAAAAAAATAATATGTTGTAGGGTAAATCCTATTCCCCCCTCCCCATGCATACCAGAGTTTTCCCTCCCCTAGGAAGACTACCCCTGGCCAAGGTAGTTACCCTTGGAAAGGCATGCCTCCTTTATGACAAACACAGGGCTGGAGGGAGCAGGCACCCTAAGTTATGAATAAGCACTCTGACACCAGGAGAGCAGAGAGTAGATTAACTTATCTGCTCAGCCGGATCTCCCACAGGCTCTGAGTTATGTGGGTGGGGCAAGGATGGGCATGTAAGCCTGAAAATGATCTATACCCCTACCCTGATCTGTTCACTATATAACTTTTGTATTGACTCTGTGGCAGCATGGATTTTCTGGATGACGGGCTACCATCAGTGACTCTTGTAAGTCTAATAAACCAATGTCTCTACCCATTGGGCAGTGAGGTGAGATCTTTGGAACAGGCAAACACTATGTGAGTGCCCTGTCAGATTTGGGGATCCCATGTTATAGTTGGCATAGGTGGCAAGCTATTCCAGAAAAACTCCCCATTGAAGCAGCTGTAAAAGATGGAAGGGACAGGAGGAATGTCACAGGGGGAAATACCTGGATGGCCCACTGGTTCAATGTGGTCCAATATCCCCCAGCTTGGTAAATCACTGGGGATGACTGCGTGAGGATGGTGATGCCCTGAAAATGCCAGCAGGACTGCTGGAGATGTCGAACGCAGTTGAGAATAGAGTAGGTATTCAAAGGAAAAAAGAATACAAGTCCATTGGTGCTGTGATAGCATGGCCTCTCCTCTGGGGGCTCAGTTTAGCAACTGAAAAGTAAATTGAGTCACAAAAACAAGAACAAAGGCTAAGGAAAGAATTAAGATTAGAGAGTGAGTCTCATTTCACTCAGGCTGATAGCAAGGATAGTGCATCAGTTGGACCAAGCCACTGACCAGCTGCACAATTTGGCATGTGGCTGCCATGGGCTAAGATCTGTGCAGTCGTTACAAACCTAGAATGGAATCCTAGAAAATGGGAGCCCACTTTTGAAACCAATACCTCAGATGAGGAAGATGAAAATTTCCAAGTTGAGGTAATCAATAATGAAGCAGGAAATCTTTAGGCTAGACCAGTAATAACGGAGAAGCTTAAGACTAGGCAAGAGTGACCAGAAGGTCAGAACGCCCAAGAGTTACCTCCTCTGCTAAAATATATGCATACGAGTGCCCATTCTTATGCTTTGGCAGAGCTGGTAGAACTGGCTACCAAGTTTCAGTGGAAAGCAACAGAAATCATTCTTGCGTGTCTGCTCCATTTGTGGGATATGGGGGCTTGTTGGGCTGGATCACAGATCCTTCTACCCAGTCCCATGCAGGTTGTGAGTCAGATAAGCAAAAGAAAAACTGAGTAGCCACAGACAAAGTGCACATGCTTTATTCTGACACTAGCTCTGCCAGCCAGTGGTTCAGAGTTGCTGCCTTCCATACCCAAGAGTACACAATAGCATCAATGAGCCAAGGAGCGCACACACACGGTTACAACAATCTTATGTCACTTGTTTACAGCGGATGTGCTGAATCATACCCAGCCAGCTATGAGGCAAGAGGGCCTGACTCAACTAACTCCATTTTCCTCACAGGGCTGACGGCATAATATTGTCAGGGAATGAGCTGGCAAAAATGGTGTCAGTCACCAATCATCCCTCATTCCATCAGCAAATTTACAGATCAGAGCAACATGATGAAAATGCCTCCCTGTTGACTTGAATCATAGCAGGCTGCTGTGCTGTGGGAAAAAAATACATGATTGTTACCTACAACAGGCCCGGCTGCTTTCTTATTCTATACAAATGACCTGAAAGTCCAAAAGTTGGTGCAAGGATTGGAAGCTTTATTCAGAAAACCAGCATCTGGGTGATGAACAGGCTAAAATCATCCCGCCTCCTGATGCCTGGTCTGGGTTTATAAAGGGGAAGAAGCGGAAAGGTGCGGTAAGGGTCTTGCCCAGCAGGCAAAGGTGGAGGTCAGTCATGGGATCAGCAGAGGGTCCCATGATGGCCTGAGTGTTTTGGCATCATGGAAAGCCTGCAGTTGGTGGACTGATCAGCTTCAAACCCTTGGTGTTACCTTGTGGCTGAATCCTTATTTCTTCAGGAGAGCTCAAAGACAATAACTTCAGTCAAGCATCACTGGAACATTAAAATATCTGGCTCATACCTCTAACTAATGTGGATGAAATTTTCCTTTGAGCAAGAAGGTGAGTTAGTGATCAGTTAAAGTGATTTGCCTTTCTCTTGGATTTCCTCTGTTTGCAGTAAAGAAAACAAGAAAACAGTTCCAATTCATAATTCTAAGTGTGTAACATCTAAGTAAATCAACATAGGTGCATGTGATGGGAGATAAACAGAAATAAACTTCTGAGAAGTGTTCTTTGTGGGGCATGATCTCTTTGTCAGTTCCTCCACTAACCTCAAGGAATTGATGATTATCAGTTTCTTGGCTTGGAATGACTACGGACTCATTCAGAAAAATGGGGATGGTGAGTCCAGCAAGTCACGAGTTGTAATAGCATTGTTCCTAAGTTAATGGCTGACTAAAGTTTTCTGCCCGTCTTAGTTATACCAAAGATGGTTGTTCTTTGGTTAAGGTCCCCTTCATGATCACTGCTATTGATGCAGAAAAAGCATTTGCCGAACTCCAGCAGCCTTCCATGGTAAAACACTCAACATACTATAATTAATAGAATAGAATTTCCTCACCTGATAAAGAGAATTTATGAAAAATCCACAACTAAAATCATTCTTGATGAAAGACTAAAAATTTGCTCCCTCAGATCAGGAACAAGGCAAATTTGCCTTATTTTGCCTCTTCTATTCAACATTACATTGTACTTGAAATTTAGCCAATACATTCAGGCATAAAAAAAGAAATAAAAGTCATCATTGTCAGAAAAGAAGTTCTCTTTATTTGCAGATGATGTGATCTTTATAAAGAAAATACTAAGAATACACATGCAGGGCTGGCCAGTTAGCTCAGTTGGTTAGCACATGGTGCTGATAACATCAAGGGAAGGGTTCCATCCCTGTGCCAGCCAGTTGCCAAAGAAGAAAGAAAGAAAGAGTACACAAGTATAAACGCAACTATTTGATGTAATAAATTAGTTCAGTCTACACACTAGCAATGAACAGTTCAAAAATCAAATTAAGCAGTTAGATACTCAGTAGCACCCAAAAGAATAAAATACTTAAAAATAAATTTAATCGATGAGATGTAAAACTTACACACTGAGAACCACAAAATTTTTCAGGAAGAAATTTTACAAATGGAAAGACATCCTATGTGCATGAATTAGAAGATTAATATTGTTATGATGAAAATAACCCCCCCCCCAAAATCTACAGATGCAATACAATTCCTTTCAGTATCCTAATGGCGTTTTTCTTTCTTCTTTTTTTTTTTCCAGAAATGGAAAAACCAATACTAATAATCATATGGAATTGCAAGGGACCCTGACTAGCTAAAACAAGCTTGAATAAAAGAACAAAGTTGGAAGACTAATACTACCTAATTTCAATTCTGTAAAGCAACAGCAATCAAAACAGTGTGGAACATAGATAAACCAAGCATAAGAACACATAGATAAACCAAGAAAAAAGAATTGAGAGTCCAGAAATAAACCTATAACTTTATATCCAATTGAAAAGAATGCCAGTTAAAAAATAGCCTCTTCAACAAATGCTGCTGAGAAAACTGGATATCCACATACAAAACAATGAAGTTGGAATCCTGTCCTTCATTACATATGAAACAATTCAAAAAGGATCAAAGACATAGATGTAAGAGCTGAAGCTGTATAACTTTTAGAAGAATACATGGGAATAAATCCACATGACCTTTCATTTGTCAATGACACCAAGAGCATGGGAAACAAAAGAAAAATATATAAATGGAAGAAAATCAAAATTAAAAATTTCATGCATTAAAGGATGGTATCAAAATAGTGAAAAGAAAGCCTATGAAATAAGACAGAACATTTGCAAATCATGTATCTGACAAAGATCTAGTATCTAGAATATATAAGAAACTTATTTTTCAACAAAAGACAAATAACACAATAAAACTGAAAAAAAGATCTAAACTGACACCTCACCAAAGAAGATACATGGATGGCAAACAAATATGTGCAAAGATGCTCAAAACTGTATAACACTAAAGAATTGCATGTTGAAACAAGATATCACTACGTACATTACCTGCTAGGCTGGCTACAATCCAAAACACTGGCCGCACTAACTGTTGGCTAAGACGTGGAGCAACTGGATATACCATTTATTGCTGGTGGAAGTGCAAAATGGTACCATCATGGTGGAAGACAACTTAGCAGTGCCCTTACAAAGATAAAACATAATCTTACATAAGATCCAGCATTCACATGCTTTGGAATTTACCCAAATGAGTTGAAAACTTATGTGTACACAAAAACCTGCACACAAATGTTTACAGCATCTTTATTCATGGTTCTTGAAACTTGGAAGCAACCAATAAACTGTGGTATATCTGTGCAATAGAAAATTATTCAGTGATAAATAGAAATGAGTTATCCAACCATGAAAAGACATGGAAGAACCTTAAATACTGTTAAGTGAGAGAAGCCAGTAAGTGAAAGAAACCAGTCTGAAAAGGCTACATACTATATAATTTCAATTATACAGCATTCTGGAAAAAGCTAATGTAGTAGAGTAAAAAGACCTTGGGGTGGAGGGATAGGGGAGGGTGCATAGGTGGAGCACTATTCTGTACAATACTGTAACGGTGGAAACAGGGTATTATGCAGTTGTCAAAACCCATAGAACTATACAACACAAAGCATGAACCTTAATGTAAACTATAGCCTTTTAAATTAATAACAACACATCAGTATTGGTTTAGCAGTTGTAACAATGTATCACACTAATATGAGATGTTAGTAACAGGGGATACTGTGTGGTGAAGGTGGGTGGGTTGTGGGGAAGAGGGAGGGTTGTGAGGAAAGGGAACTCTGCACTCTCTGCTCAAGTTCTCTGCAAACTTAAATGCTGTAAAAAGTAAAGTGTATCATGTGGAATACAGAAAGCAAAAAAAGCTATGGAGTAAAAAAAGAATGACCACTGTTTCCATTATTAGTTCATCATGTTGCAAATATTAACTAATCCAACCAGGTAAGAGAAATCAACTAGAGAGAAAAAAACATACATTTTCATACATGTCAACCCAAGGTAATCATTGCTAAAAGTAATTCAATTAATATTTCATAATCCCTGTTAATCATTCTACTGCTCTACCTAAAAATAATGCTGTGGGCAGCAGAAATTGTCATTGCAACTTCCTTTAAAATTGTACCTCTAAAATGAATGCCATTATCATTTATTTTTGATGACCAATGGTATCTCAAACTAGAGATAAAATACTTCCAGAAGCTCTTATTGGTTTTGATAGTGCTAGCCTTTGATTTTAATCAGATTTCTACATATGCTGCAAAAACACACAAGATTATAAGGATGGAAAAACCACTCATACAGATATGTTTGTTAACCAAAATGAAATAAACTTAAACAATAAAAATGGCATTTCCTTTGTAATATGAGCTACTGTTTCTGTCTTTCTGAATTGTTCTACACGATAGGCTTGACAGAAATGGGGCTGCTGTGTGAATCATATGTAGCCAAAGGAGAACATTCTAGGACACACCAGTTTGTTTATTTCTAAGTCATTTCACCTTCCTTAGATGTGCTCTACGTTGGGATACAAAACAAAGTGAGAGACAATATCTTTGTATCTCATAGGCAGCCACCTTTGATGTGCCACATATGATTTGGTGCAAACACACCGTAATAGTGACCAGGTAGAATTGTCTAAACTGTAGTCTTGGAGATACCAGAGGAGACCTTTTCAAGGAAGATTAAAAGCATGTCCTGAGAAAGGAAAATTGCCACCACTTGATCATGTCCACAAACACCATTATTATAGAGTTTTGATTATTTTTTTCTTTTTAATCACCACACTTCATAATGACTTTTTAATCACCACACTTCATAATGATTTACCTGCAGCAACACGTAGGACACCCTGAAGTTCAGACAAATTACAGACCTCAATCTCTCTGGTAATGGCAGTATAGGTCATTTGTACCGACACTGCCACTGAGAACTACTAAAAATGCTAGATAAAATAGGCAGAAATCTCAGATGGAGTACAGATGGCAGAGAGCACAGAGGCTCCGCAGAGGTTATCTTTCTTGAGGGCATATGCCAAGGGCTTACTTGTGGCAGGTTTCAGGAGCCCAGGGACGGAAGTAAAGGTCAAGAGGCTACTCAGTGAGGAATCTTACCAGGGAAACCTTGATACCTTAGGCTGGGATCCCAAATGGCTACATTTTAGAGTAAATGTAAACGAGGATAGGTTTGTTCTACTCCTACCCCAACCAAGGAAATTTAGACAGCAAGCAGATAAGGGGATAAACAAACAAACAAATCCTGGCCTGAGAAATTGTGGACCTGTGCCAGGAAGTGCGGTGCTCTCACAGATGATAAGCTGGTCTCTTCCCCTGCCGGCTCAGGGGCATGCAGGTATGAATTTGGAGGTGGCCTGAGGCTACAGAAGCCTCAGACACTTGGCAGAACCAGATGCAAATCTTCACATGAGAAAGGAAGGAATACTCAACACATCTGTAAGAATGCTTACCTTTGGGGAAGGACAAATGAGAATAGAATGGAGGAAGAGTAAACCGTTAAACCAGCTTTAATATATTTCCTGAATTAGAGTTCTGGTAGAAAATGCACATTTAATCATACTGGGTGGTGGAGGTGAGATGGTAGTTTTGGGATTTTTCCTTTTTGTATTTTTTTAATTAGTCTTTAAGTATATACGTTTTTTCAGTTTTTAATTACTAAGATGGCAATACTAACGATAGAGAAAAAAGGAAATACTGTCCAAAGACATCAGAAATTTGCATATTTCTCTTTCAAAAAATATTCTATTTCTTGCAAAATATCTTTAAAGATACATATTATGTATTATTAAAAGTAATAGTGGTAATAACGGCCAAAATAATGATACCAGCCAAAGGTAATTTGTGAATTTTTGCTTAACAACTAAGGTGCATTAATTGTGCAGAGGTGTCTGCCTCTGGACAATGAGTAGCAGTCTCCAGAGGAGGGAATACACCAGTGTACTCCTGTTGTTGATGGCAAGAAATCATCTAAGAGGCAGGTAAGCTTTCAGAGTTTTTTCAAGCCAGCACCACTCTTTCTCTGAAGATGAAGTATTACAGTTGGGAAAGTCCTGAGGGACAGCGGGTGGAGACACTTCGTCAGAAGACCCAGAGTTACCCATCTACGGAATCTTCAGTGAATGCAGGATCAGCCAATCCCAACACCGACGGTTTCACAGTGCACTTAGATGTTTGCACCTAAAAACATGGACCATGCAGAGAGTGTTAAGTTGGAAATCCATATTCATTTTAATGCTGCTTATTACCTCCACCCTGGTGTTCACTAAAGTTCCATGATATGGAAAGTCTACTTAAACATCCCTACAAGCTAGGCACCCTCCGCTTCGTCTAAATCATCGTCATCTCTCACTTGCACCACTGTGACACCTCCGAAGCTGTCTGTTTCCAGGCTTAGTCTGATTTCCACTAACATACTTACTACGTATTTTTCAGCACGGCTACTGTTAAGTCTGATAATTCATTCTCCTGTTTCAAACTCTACAATGACTTCCTGTTGCTCCCAGGTTGAAGTCCCAATATTTGCTGTGGCTTACCTGTTTACTGGATATATAAATGGAGACAGACCAGAAGGATTGGAGGAAAGTTTCACAAAAATTTACAAAATAGAGGCTCGGAGGGTGAGTATGAGTTTTTCGAGAAAAAAAAAAAAAATGGTTGAGGGCATTTTAGGGAAAAGAAATGTCATCTGCAAGGACTTGGAGACATAAGAGAACTTGGTGTTTTTAGGCAAACATTATATGCCAATGTAAAGTGTTCATTGGGCAGTGTTAGGTACAGGGAAAGACAAGGTGGTCATTTCATGCAATACAAAGCTACGTCGATTTTATTACTAATTCTTCTTTGTGGAAGCCTAAATATCTTTTGAAAGGACAAATAAGCCACTGAGGGTAGTTGAGATTAGGTAAAGTAGACACAGGTCTGTTCCCTAATAAGGCTCCTTCCCTCTCTCCTCCCCACTAATTTCATCCTTCCTCAACTAGACAGGTGTTCATGGTGTTTCAAGAGACATCCTGGAATCAGAATACCACTTTGTGACTGGTATTATTTGGATGCATTGACGAGTATAAGATGAGAGCTTAATTCTCAGATATCTGGTTCAGGCAAAGACTGGCTGGTAACTATTTTAACCAAAAAGGAAGACAAAAGGGAAATAAGTTTTAAGAGAAAATATTCTATATTCACTTGTTTTATAGAAACTCATCATATGCTGTTCATAAAATGTTTGGTAGACAATAGCTCATTTGGATGAGGAAGTCGGAAACATTTCCAAATGGGGATGCACATATGAAAGTCATCAACCACCTGTGGAAACAAGATGCAGCGATGAACATGACTGGCCAGGAAGTGTGCTCAGAGCAGTAAGAAGGGAAACACTGGCATGTGATCTGAGGAGCAGGTGGAGGTTAGAGGGGCTTGTAAAAATGAATGAAATCATGTAGCCAGAGAGAAAGAATGTAGTCCAGTAGCAGGTGCCATGGAGACCCAGAAAGGAACAAATCTATGAAAAGCTGACAAACAGTCAAGATGAGGACGGTAGAAACTAAAATGCCATGGGTTAAGCAGCAAATGTACACATGTGAATTTTAAACCTGGATAGGACTGTGAAGGAATGCTATAGGTCTGTAGAGTGACAGGGAAACTCACTGGCAAAGGAGGATTTTTATTGCTGGGACAAATTGACTACAATTACAAGCTGAGGGAATGAGAATAAGCCAGGCTAGAGCAGCAGTTTCCACTATTTTCCAGCTTTCACCAGGTCCATATCAAGAAGTATAATCTCATTAGTACATCACCCCAACAATAATCCTGCATTTGGGGAGGGTGTTTAGGGTGAGGGGAGGGCACACTAACCAAGCATGTGGCAGGTGAGCCATGTGGAGAATGCACCCACCCAGCCATGGTCACCCCTGAGGGTGGCCACATGGCTGTCACCACCTGTACTTCCTACAATATCCCACCCAGGAGAAATGATGTCAACTTATTTAAAATTTAAAATTGGTCACTCTGATAATATTTGTGTAAAATTAGATGGAGGAAGATAAAAGAACTAGCCAATAGAGGTGCTCATTAAATTTTTGCATAAACACAGGAAACAGATGCCTAGATTAAAAAATAAAATTCTCTTGAAAATTGAAAATAAACTGCTTTCTTTCAAAGTAAAAAATATTTTAAAAAATTGAGTTTTGGGGGGTGATTCCTTTGTTATTTTTATTTGTGATTAAAATTTGTTATTAAAAGAAAATAGAAGAGCCTGAAAATTATAATAATCATTTTTTTAAAAAAATTGAAAACTCTAGGCAGAGTTTTTTTTTTTTTTTTAATGATAGAAAATGTGAATTTTACCAGTTTTCCATCATATGTGCATATTTAAAAGATCACAGTAAAATACATTCTTTCTTTAATAAATCTGCTTTTTGGATTTGATCTCCCCCTGCTTTATGATGTCTGGCATGCAGAGTTCTCTTAAGAGTGTGGAGACTGCCACAGGGGCCCACTTGACCAAGCACGTCCTCATCTCTTCCAGCACATGTTTGTGTTTATTTCCTTTGAGACTAGTGCTTATATCTCTAAGTGAATAGAGAATTAAATGAATGAAAGAACCACTGCTGTTTCTCTATTACTTCCCTATACTTTAGGGAAAAGTTATATTCCAGTAATACTCTCAAATTATTATCTGTTTAC
The DNA here is from genome assembly GCF_027409185.1 of Cynocephalus volans. NCBI lineage: Eukaryota > Metazoa > Chordata > Mammalia > Dermoptera > Cynocephalidae > Cynocephalus > Cynocephalus volans. The sequence goes on from NC_084474.1 coordinate 9,751,979, forward strand.
CCTTTCCTTGAAAACACACATATTTGGGAAAATGAAATGCCAGGGACTCCTGTGGCAACACTTTCTTTTGCAGAGCCTCGTGACAAAAAAAGTTCCTTTGTGATATCTAGGCTAAATTACTATTACAGTTGAAGCTAATTTTCTTCAGTTTTATCCTCAGTGAAAAGAGAGAGCAATCCCCCCACCCCTGAATACAATGCTCTTGAATACAATTCAACTTACCTTCAGTTTTTTCTATCCCATACATGAGGGTACTTTAAAAACTTTGTGGAAAAATAGAATTAAAAGACAATACAAATCCTTCCATGAACTTTTTTCTTTTTTTTGGTTATGAATATTTGTGAGATACAAAGCTGATTGTCACCCCCTGTGCCTAGGATGTGAGGACCAGATTCATATTGGCAGCATACTCATTACCAGAAATTACTTTTGTACCCCGTGTCCCCCACTCAATTATCCCCAACCTCCCTCTCCCTCCCCCTTTCCCTCCCACTCCGCTTTGTAGCCCAAGGAATGTTCTCTCCCTCTGCAAGTCCAACACACTACTGTGGTCTTTCTTTCCTTCCTTCTTTCTCTCTTAGCTCCCACATATGAGTGAGCACATGCAGTATTTATCCATCTGTGCTTTGCTTATTTCACTCAACATAAGTTTCTCCAGGCTCATCCATGTTGTTGCAAATGGTAGTATTTCATTCTCTTTTATGGCAGAGTAGTATTCCATGGTGTATACATACCAAAGTGTACTTATCCAATCATCCATCAATGGACATTTAGGTTGGTTCCGTGTCTTGGCTATTGTAAACAAAGGTGCGATGAACATGGCAGTGCAGGTATCCTTTCGACATGATGATTTCTGTCCCTCTGGGTATATACCCAGAAGTGGGATTCCTGGGTCATATGGAAGATCTATCTGTAGCTGTTTGAGAAACCTCCATACTGTTTACCATAGTGGTTGTACTAATTTACAGGACCAACCAACAGAGTGTGCCTTCTCTCCACACCCTCACCAGCATTTGTTATTCACAGTCTTTTTGATTATAGTCTAACTGGGGTGAGGTGGTATCTCAATGTAGTTTTAATTTGCATTTCCCTGATGATTATGATGTTGAGCATTTTTTCATGTACTTGTTGGCCATTTGTATGCCTTCCTTTGAAAAGTGTCTATTCAGATCCTTTTCCCATTTTTTAATTGGGTTATTTGTTTTTTACTGTATAATTGCTTGAGTTCCTTGTATATTATGGATACTAATCCCTTGTCAGATGCATAGCTAGCAAAAACTTTTGTCCACTTTGTAGGTTGTCATTTCACTCTGTTGATTGTTTCCTTTGCTGTGCAGAAGCTTTTGATTTTGATATCGTCCCACTTGTTTATTTTTTCTTTTACTGCTTGTGTTTCAGAGTCATGTTCATAAAGTCTGTGCCCAGACCTAGTTCCTGAAGTGTTTCACCTATATTTTCCCTTAGTGATTTTACGGTTTCAGGTCTTATACTTAAGTCTTTAATCTGTTTTGAGTTGATATTAGTGTATGGAGAAAGATGTATATCTAGTTTCATTCTTCTGCATATGAATATCCAGTTTTCCCAGCACCACTCATTGAAGAGGCAATCTTTTCCCCAATGTAGATTTTTGTTGCCTTTGTCCAATATCAGATGGCTATTAGCCTGAGAGGTGATTTCTGGGTTCTCAATTCTACTTCATTGGTCTGAATACCTATTTTATACCAGTACCATGTTGTTTTGGTTACGATAGCTTTGTAGTAGAATTTGAAGTCATGTAGTGTTATGCCTCTGGCTTTAATTTCCTTGTGTGGGACTGCTTTGGCTATTCGGGGTCTTTTATTGCTCCACATGACGGGTAAGATTATTTTTCCTATTTCTGTAAAGAATGTCATTGGTATTTTGATGGGGATTGCATTGAATCTGTAGATTGCTTTGGGTAGTATAGACATTTGCACAATGTTAATTCTTCTAATCCAAGAGCATGGAATATCTTTCCAACTTTTTACGTCTTCTTTAATTTCTTTCAGGAGTGGTTTGTAGTATTCATTGTAGAGATATTTCACCTCATTGGTTAAATTGATCCCTAGGTATTTTTTTTGTGTGTGACAATAGTAAATAGGCTTACTTTCTTTATTTCTCTTTCTGTTAGTTCATTATTGGAGTACATAAATGCAGCTGATTTGGAGGTATTTATTTTGCATCCTGCAACATTACTTAAGTTATTAACCAGTTGTAGGAGTTTTTGATGGTCTTTAAGTTTTCTATATATAGTATCATGTCATCTGTGAATGGAGACAGTTTGACTTTGTCTTTTACAGTCTGGATTCCCTTTATTTCATTCTCTTGCCTGATTGCTCTGTCTTGTACCTCCAGTAATATGTTAAATAAAAGTGGTGAGAGTGGGCATCCTTGTCTTGTTCCTGTTCTTAAGGGAAAGACCCTCAGTTTTTCCCCATTCAGAATGTTACTGGCAGTGGTCTTGTCATAAATGGCTTTCATTGTGTTGAGATGTTTTCCTTCTATACCTAATTTGTTGAGAGTCTTTATCATGAAGTTATGTTGGATTTTGTCAAAAGCTTTTTCAGCATCTATTGAGATATATATGGTCTTTGTCCTTGAGTTTGTTGATTTGATATACCACATTTATTGACTTTTGTATGTTGAACCATCCTTGCATCCCTGGGATGAATCCCAATTGATCATAGTGTATAATTCTTTTAATATGTTGTTGTATCTTGATTGCTAATATTTTGTTGAGGATTTTTGCATCTAGCTTCATCAAGGATACTGACCAATAATTTTCTTTTTTTGTTGTGTCTTTATGTCTTTATCTGGTTTTGGTATCAGAGTTATGCTGGCCTCATAGAATGAGTTTGGGAATAGTTTGAAGAGAATTGGTATTAACTCCTCTTTAAAAGTTTGATAGAAGTCAGCTGTAAAGCCATCCAGACCTGGACTTTTCTTTGTTGGAAGATTGCTAATTAATGCTTCAATCTCCTTGCTTGTTATTGGTCTGTTCAAGTTTTCTCTCTCTTCTTGGTTCAGGCTTGGTAGTTTGTATGTGTCTAGAAACTTATCCATATCCTCCAGATTTTCATATTTGTTGTCATACAGTTGTATATAACAATATCTAATGATACTTTGTATTTATGTGGTATCAGTTGTAATGTCTCCTTTTTCATTTCTGATTTTTGTTATTTGGTTCTTCTCTCTTCTTTTTTTGTTAACCTAGATAATGGTTTCTCTATTTTATTTATCTTCTCAAAAAAAACAAATTTTCGTTTTGTTGATCTTTTCTATTGTTCTTTTGGGTCTCTATTTTATTTAGTTCTGTTCTGATCTTAATTATTTCTTTTCATCTACTACCTTTAGGTTTGGATTGTTTCTGTTTTTCAAGTTTTTAGAGGCATAGTGTAAGGTCGTTTGTTTGAAGTCTTTCCATTCTTTTGATGTAAGCATTTATTGCAATAATCTTGCCTCTTAGTAAAGTTTTTGCAGTATCCAACAGGTTTTAGTATGATGTATCTTTATTTTCATTAGTTTCTAGAAAGTTTTTAATTTCCTGTTTAATATTTTTCTTTGACCTATAGGTTATTCAGGAGCCTATTATTTAGTTTCCATTTATTTGTATAGTTTCCAGAGTTTTGTTTATTATTAATTTCCAATTTTAGTCCTTTGTGGTCTGAAAGGATACTTGGAATGATTTCAATTTTTTAAAATTTGCTGAGAGTAGACTTGTGACCAAATATGTGGTCTATACTGGAGAATCTTCCATGAACTTATGAGAAGAAAGCATATTCTTTAGTTGTTGGGTGAAATGTTCTGTATATATCAGCCAGGTCCAGTGGGTCTAAAGTGTAGATTAAATCCTGTGTCTCTTTGTTGAATTGTTGCCTGGAAGATGTGTCCCATACTGAGAGAGGGGTGTTCAGATTACCTATTATTAATGTATTAGGGCCTATTTCTTTCTTTAGGTCTAAGAGTGCTTCCTTAATATATCTGGGTGATCCAGTATTGGGTGCATATATATTTATGATTGTTATGTCTTCTAGTTGATAGGTCCTTTTATCATTACATGATGGCCTTCTTTGTTCCTTTATATGTTTTTTATTTTAAAGTCTATTTTGTCTGATATAAGAATAGCTACTTCTGCTCATTTTCCCTTTCCATTTGCATGGTATATCTTCCATCCCTTCACTGTTTGTCTGCGTGTGTCTCTATATGTGAGGTGGGTCTCTTGAAGACAGCATATGCATGGGGCTAACTTTTTAATCCAATCAGTCAGTCTGTGTCTTTTGAGTGGGTAGTTTAGCCCATTCACATTTTGGGTAGTTATTGACGAGTGTTGCTTAATTCCTGTCATTTAATTGCTTCTTGTTTCGATGGTTTAAATATCTTTTGATCATTATTTCCCCTTTTATTTCTCTTCTTCAATGTTAGTTGGAAGCTTAAGGTGGGATGATTTAGCTTCTTTCTCTTTCTTGCTGGCATTTTTGTTTTAATGGTGGGTTTTGCTCTTTCTTGTGCATTTGTGATAGTGGTCACCAATATTCAGATTCCAGATGAATGACTCCCTTGAGAATTTCTCGCAGGGCTGGTTGTGTGGAGGTCAACTCCCACAACTTTTGTTTGTCTGGGAAATGCACTATTTCTCCCTCATTTCTGAAGGAGAGGGAGAAGAATTCTTAACTGGAATTTTTTTTCTTTTTGTGTTTTGAAAATATCATTCCACTCTCTTCTGGCCTGTAGAGTTTCAGTTGAGAAGTCTGCTGTTAGTCTGATGTGGGTTTTCCTATATGTTACCTGATGCTTTTCTCTTACTACTTTTAGAATTCTCTCTTTGTCTTTGAGCTTTGCAAATTTAACTATAATGTGTCTTGGAAAGGGTCTTTTTGGATCGAATTTGTTTAGGGTCCTTTGAGCTTCCTGGATCTGAAGGTCTGCATTTCACCCTACACCTGGGAAGTTTTCTGATACTATTTCCTTGAATAGGCTTTCAATATCTTTTCCTTTCTCCTCCCCTTCAGGAATACCCACAATTTTGATGTTAGAGTATTTGAGGTTGTCTTCTATCTCTCTTAGATTTTCCTCATTATTTTTAATTATGTTTTTCTTTTTTTTTTGTCTGCCTGGCTTATTTCAAAAAGACCATCTTCAAGATCTGAAATTCTTTCTTCTGCTTGCTCTACCCTACTGCTCAAGCTCTCAGTTGTGTTTTTTCTTTATTTCATTGAGTGAATCTTTCATTTCTAGAAGTTATACTACTCTTTTTTAAGGTATTATTCTCTTTGTAGATTTTCTCCTTCATATTCTCAGTATTTTTCTTGTTTCATTGTGTTCTCTAATTGAGTCTTCTTTTATTTCTTCAAGTTGTCTTAAGATCATTGCACAGAGTTCTTTTTCATACATTTCAAAGTTTCCTTGTTCCATAAAGTCTGACATTGGAGCATTACTGTATTCTTTCAGTGTTGCTATTTCTTCTTGTTTATTTGTACTTGTAGTATTTTTTGTTCCCATTTGGTCATTTGGTAGAGGGTTGACTTCTTCTGTTATACTGCGTTTGGCTGTGCAGTAGCCCTGTGATAGAGTATGGATGTGTTGTCCCCACCAAAACTCATGTGGAAATCTGATCCCCAATGTGGTAGTCTGGGCTCACCTTGGCAGGTCAGATCACGGGCCTGGCTCTCCCCTCCAGGACCAAGCATAGGGGAGTGTTCACCTCTGCCACATGGGCCTGCTCCTTAACCTTTTTAAGTTCCCCTGTATTTTGTTTCATTAAATTTTTTTCATAGATGCTACTTAAGTCTTCTCATTACCCTTGTGAATTTGAGATTGAAATGTCCCAAACTTCAAGTAATGAAGATGTCACAAATATGAATTAGGAAAAGCATGGCCTAAAATTATTTTTATTGTGCTGCTACTCCACACAGAGCTATATATAACTCTGCTCTATACAAATAAATTGTCTCACTTATATTTTAAAAATCAACATTCCATTATTGTCTCATTTTCAGTTGAGTAATGTGATCTCTGTGCACTTTCCCAAAATATTATTTATTAATATACTCTATGTCTAACTCCCATTTCAAAATGTAGAGAATAAAGAAGAGGATTTACCCTGACGGAAATAGTAATTAGCAGAAAATCAAAGGCACAAGACATCTTCAGCACCAACATTAAGTCTAGAATGTTAGCAGAATCAACCAACCAAAGCACACACCAATAAAATCTAATAACATTTTTTATTTATGCTGCAATGTAATAATCACAGGAGAGAAAAGCATGAGCCAGTGATGAGCTAACACCTTTACCTCTATTCTCTTTTGAAACTGTAGAGGCCTCCCCCAAATATTAGATTTCTAAGTCCCTTTGCTTAACTTTGCAGCTGGAATGTGCTTGCTTGTAAGGGACCACTAAGAGCTGGCTTTGTGGTTAATGATTGATTGCATCTCTGGCTTCTGTAACTCCACTGCTTGCCTGTTTTGGAGAAGCTGCCTGCTCAGTTTACAAAGATCCCCTAACCACATTTCCTGCCTCTGTGACCCAGCTTGATGAAGCCCCCAGTTTTGGGTGACTCTGCCTGGATACAGGCAGAGCCAATGAAGAAGCTTACATGCTTGCTCAAGAAAAGTATAAAACCCCTGTTCTTCTGGTACTTGGGGCCCAGGAATTCAGAATGTGAATTCACCTGGGGCCTGCTAGCATAATAAATCTCCTGACTATTCCATCTCTCTGAGTGTCTCACATTTCCTTGAAAACCTTTCCACAACAGAACAACTGCAGATCCCTTCAAAACTAGTGGTGGCAAGCTCATACGTCGAGAGCTGTGCTGTCCAACAAGGAAGCCATCAGCTGCATGTGGCTGCTGAGCACTTGCATTGTGGCCTGTCTGAAATGAGATACGATGTTGTGCAAAATGCACAATGGAACTTCAAAATCTTAGTATGAAACCAAGAATGAAAAATATCTTTAATAACATTTTGCATCAATTATAAGTAAAATGATAAAATTTGTACATTCAAATCAAATAAAATTCAAGAGTGCTTCAAAAAGTTCCAGGAAATATAGAATTGAAGAAAACATACAAATCTTTCCAAGACTTTTTGAAGTACCCTTGTATATTATTAAAATTAATGTCACTTTTAAACTTTTTTTTATTTCAGTGGCAAATAGTAAATTTTAAATCATGTATGTGGCTCAGGATTATGATTCATTATATTTCTACTGAACAGTACTGGTCTAGAGCTGGGAATGGCAAACTCTTGGTTAAATTGGAACTGATGTCAGATTTTTGTAAATGAGGTTTTGTCAGAACACAGTCACACCCATTACCTATAGTCTAAGGACATTTTTGTGCTATAATGGCAGAATTGAGGAGTAGTGATAAAGACTGCATGGACCACAAAGCATAAATTATTTACTGTTTGGACCCTTAAAAAAAATAGTTCGCTAACCTCTGATCTAGAGTAACAACAGATAACTTGAACTTGTGAATGTGAGTGGGGTGTATGTAATAGGGAAGGGAGAGTTGTAGGAATGAGAATACATAGCCAAATGAGCATATTTGCTTAGCTGTGTCTTTTGAATATAAAAGTCTTCAATTTTAGTGAAGTCTAGCTTATCATTCATTTTTCTTTTATGTTTTGGAATTTTTATTTCTTATCTAAGAAACCTTTGCTTAATTCATTAACTCAAAGATTTTGTTCCATGTTTTCATCTAAAGGTTTTCTAGTTTTACCTCTTAAGCATGAGTTAATGATGTATTTCCACTTAAATTCTGCTTATGCTGTAATATAAGGATTGAAGTTCATTATTGTGCACACAGGTTTTCAATTTTCTTCAGCTATTTTTTGAAAAAAGATTTTGTTTCAGATTTGATGGTCTTAGCATTTCTGTTGGGGGAAAAAAAAAACTAAAACAAACAACATATTTTTGACCCTATATTTGTATGTCTACTTCTACACTGTCTTTGACTTGACCACATTGCCTTGTTTAATGATGTTTGTAAATCTGGTAAGTAAAGTTTGTTAAATTTGTTTTCCTTTTTATTTGGAAAAAAATTTGGGGTATGCTAGATACTTTGCTTTTCCATAAAAAGTTAAACATCCTGTTTTAAAAAAAATGAAATTTTTATTGGAATTAAGTCGAATTTATTGATCTGTTAAGGGAAGATTAACATGCTAAAAATATGAAGTTCTACAATGAATGAACATGGAATATCTTTTAATTTATTTCAGTCTTTTTAATATTTTTGATCAACATTGTGTAGTTTTCATTGTATGAGATTTCTTTGTATTTAGTTAGTTTTATTCCTAAATATTTCATACTTTGATATTACTGTAAATGTATCATAAACTGGATATTTATACGCAGAAATACAACTGATTGTTAAATATTGATTTTATATCCTGCTATCCTGCTAAACTCACTTATTAGTTTAATAGCTTTTTGTAGATTCAGTAGGATCTTCTACAGAGATGATCATGTTATCTGCCAATAAAGGCAGTTTCATTTCTTCCTTTCCAATCTCATACCTTTATTTTATTTCTCACTTTATTGTACCAGCTATTCCCCCAGTACAATCTAAATAAAAGTTATAAATATACACATTGCTGCTTTATTCCTGATTTTAGGGGAAAGTACTCAATATTTCACCATTAAGTATAGTTAAGTTACAGGCATTTCACATATATTTTTATCAAGTTAAGGATGTTTCCTGCTACTGCTACTTTGTGAGCATGTTTATCATAATGGACATTGACTTTTGTCAAATGCATTTTGCTACTTTTTAAAAAAATAGGTGTAATTAGTAAGTTAATATGCTGATTATTGTGACTGATTTCTAAATGTTAAACCTTGCATTCCAGGAACAAATGCAATTTGATCATGATATATCATTCCTTGTACATATTGTTTGACTTAATTTGCTAAAAGTTGTCAAGAATTTTGGAATGTTATGGGTTCTTTAGTTTTATCTTGCAATATCTTTTTCTGGTTTAGATATCAAGCTAATGCTGGATACATAAAGGTTGGGAAGTGTTGCTTTTCTTCTATATCCTGGGTGATTTTTAATTGTTAATATCCTTCCCTAATGCTTGGTGACTTCAACATGAACTATCTGAGCCTGGAATTTGTGGGAAGATTTCTATGTAAAAATTAAATCCCTTTAAATAAATATAAGATTATCAGATTTCTTCTTTAAATGTGTGTGGTATTTTTTGTCTTTCAAAGAATTTGTCTATTTGTGCTAAGGTGTTGAGTGTACGAACATAAAATTGTTCATAATATTACCTCATTATTCATTATTTTTCATAGATTCTGCAGTTGCTCTTTCATTCTTGATATTATTGTGTTTTCTCCATTTTTTTCCTAAACAGCCTTACTAGAGGTTTACAAATTTTGTTGATGTTTTCAAAGAATTAGATTTGAGTTGCATTAATTTTCTCTACTGTTTTTGTTTCTTTTTCAATGATTTATGTTCTTAACACTATTTTCTCTGCTGGTGACTTTAGTTTTCATTTTATCTTCTTTTACTATTTTCTTAGGATTAGTGCTTAGATCTTTGATTTTTTTTAATTATACTTTTTCATACAATATAAGCATCTACGTTTATAAATTCATATAGAAGTTCCATTTGAGTCTTCCATCAATTGCCTCACAATGTTTATGTTTTCTTCAACCTTCTTAAGCATATCGAGCATATTTATCATTTTTCTTTTGATGTCCTCATCTGGTAGTTTCATTGTTTTCGCCATCTCTGCATAAGTTTCTATTGATGGATTTTTCTACTGCTTACAGCTTCTATTTTTATGCTTTCTTGAATGTCTGGAAACTTTTGATTGGATGCCCTGCATTAGAATTTTATGTTCTTGGTTGAATTTTATTGCTTTCTTTCAATAAAGTTCGACTTTGTTTTTGCAAATATTTGTTACTTTGAATCAGTTGGTTCTCTAAGGTTTACTTTCCAGATTTGATAGTATAGATTCAGAGTAGCATTAGAGATTTTATCTACTCTTCCTTCTAAGGACACGAGCTATTCCCAGCCCTTTTAGGATGTTAGAAATTGTCTGATGTTCATTTATGGTAGTTCTTTCCCTAGCCTCAAATATTTTTCTCCTATGCACATATAAAGATGAGAGTCATGGGAACCCTTGGAGGACCTCTGGAGCACGCTCTCTCTGCAAAACTCCGTCTTCTATTCTAGCTGGTTTGACCTCCCTGAACTCTGATCTGTGTCTCTTTAACTCAGTGAGATCACAAAGGTCTCTTAGGGTTCCTTCTCTCTACATTGCAGACTGAAAATTAATTCTGACCATGAACCAGAAATTACTGTCAGGTTCATCTATTTCTTCCTCTTCTCAGAGAATATAATATCACACACACTGTCTTTTGCCTAATTCCTAAAAAACAATATTTTCTATATTTGTTAAGTCTCTAGTTGTTTAATATATTATCCCATATTGCCATATTGTTAAATAGAAGGTCCTTTAATTAAAATTGTCTTTCTATGTTTGATTTTTCCCCTAAGACATTACCAATTACGTTTATTTGTTTTTGTTTCTTTAGTCTTTTTATTCATGCTGAAATTTTTTAAAAATGTTCAATTCTTTCCAAAATATTTTATTTCATTCCTGCATGTTCAAAATTTTCCTTTTTTTTTTTTTTTTCCATGTCTTCCATCATTTTCTAAGTGTGTTTTAGCACATTTTGGAACAGGAGATGAGATTTTCATCTGTTTTTCTGGCGTTCTTGTGATGTTATGTTGCTCCCCAGTCATTCTTCTTAAATGACTGTAGAAACAGATGTTGACACTTTTCTGTAACTCAGTTTTTATGCAAAATTAGTTTTCCTGAAGTCAAAATGAGGTGATATCAGGACAGCCTCTTCATCTTCTTGGAGCCTTCTCTTCTCTCATCTTCTCCTTCTTTGAGTCTCTCTGCACCTGTCCCTCTACCAGTCTTGTCTGAGTTTGTGCTTTCCTTGTTCTAATGACCCCAGGCTGCTCACTTTTGTTTCCACCTTGAGAACTTTCTCCTCATTGTGGGGCCATGAAAGGCAGCCCTGGTTGGTCAGTTTTGAGATCCCAAAGTTAAAAATGTTGGGTCCTTCAGCTCTTTCTACATGAGACCCATCGTACTCGACAACTTTCAGACTATACAAAATTCATCCCAGTTTTAGCTGCTGTGTCTGTCCTACTCTTATTTGACTATCTGTGGGCATTTAAGCTCTCAGGGTTTATCATCCACGTCCTTCATTCCTTCTGATTCTTTCTTTACAGACACTGACAGAGTACAGGTGTTAAAGTTATTAGCATATTTTCTCCATTCACATTTACTTTGAGGTTTGTGAAGGTATCCTGTCACCTAGGATTTTTTAAAAAAAATAAATGAAGTCCAGTGGTTTTTGTAGTCATTTTGATTTTTTTTTTTAAATTACAGATTTGGGGAAATTTAAAATAAAAACAAAACTATACCACCACTACTGCTGTCAAGCAGTCCAAAATCTCTTTGTTTTGTTTCTCAAGTAGAAAGACTAATTTGGATCATGGACAGCCTCATCCTTTATCACTTTGTAAATTGCTACCTCAATTTCCATGTGCCTCCACCTTTTCTGTAATTACAAACATGTGCTATATTTTTTTGTTGGTGTTGTTATTCAACTGTGTTTGTCCCCAATAGTCTTCCTTTTATGATACCCCTTCTAAGGTTGGCTCAGTTAGTGTGGCTCTAAAGTGTGAATTTTGTTCATATGAGGCAGGAGTAGAAGAGGCACATGCACCGGGAGGCTGTTCATAAACATTCAGACTAGATTGGCCAGTGCCTGTGCAGTGGGCAGAACAGGAAGGACAGAGGACGGCTGTGAGGAGTTTCCACGTGGAAACACAGGGAGAGAAAGAGAAGGTCAGAGCACGTGCATCTCTCTCTGGCGGAGATGCCTGTGCACTTTGGTGTGTACTTTTGCTTGGTGATAAAGCCCTATCATGTTCCATGTCTCAGTCTCTCTCTTCCTTTCCTTTCGATAGTCCCATGAAAAATTATTCTTTCCTGGGCCAACAACCTGAATATGCTGCCCGGTAACAAACAGAGCAACCCTAACCTGAATGAAAGCATTTACCAAAATCTAAAGAATATGTAAAGTAGCAAGTTGATATAAACATGCATATAAAAACAATGGGTTTAGTAAAGCAGAGAAAGTAATTTTAAAATTGCCCGAAAATATCATTATTTTGTGTGGCAGAAAAGGGAGCAGTAGGATTCAAATTACCGCTTGAGAACCCTTTTTGTCTGCTAAGCTAGAAGTGATTTGAAGTCATTTTTAAATTGTTTTTTCTTACACAGATATCCTCAGGGTGATGAAGGGTTGCTCCAGAAACATTCTCCCGACATGCAGTTAAGTAAGACTTTTGTTTTAAAATATTCTCAGAGTATGTTTTGTTTTTGTTTTTTTAAATCTGTGTACAGTTTCAAAATGATGAAGTAAACATATTAAAACTTACTCATCTTCTGGGCTTTTATGGAACCTACTTGTTACTTTTGACATAGAATCTTCTGCACTTTATTAAAATTGTCTGTTTATATGTCTGTCTCCTTCCACTACTGGGCGCGGACCATGTCTTTTTCACTAGTTTATATTGAGTACCCAGAGAAATATGATATAATATAAAATTCATCATAAAAAAACCCAGACTAATGCACCAGATCAGTCTAAATTTAATTAATTTTGTCTGTCAGTATGAGAATGTAAGAGCTGACTATAAAGAGGAGCCATAATCCAGTCAGTGGCTGTAGTGTGATCAACCACTTTAAGGCTGACTTGGCTTGAAGGCAACTTTTCATCAATTCTGCAACAGAGTGACGTGAAGGTTTAGAATCATTACCACCAAAGAAAATACCCTGTTGTTGGTGAAACAAAATCAATTATTACTGATATATAGAAGGAGATATGGCCTGAATGCAGTTCCTCCCAAACAGAAACAGGCGAAGATGTTAAACAAACATTATACTGTCTGCACCCATGCTGTTTTCTGATCGCACACCCCAGAAATAAAATGACTTCAGATATGTTCCCAACATATGTTTGACTTCAAACCACAAGGAGAGAATAACTCCAGACACTTTTCCATTAGCTAGTTCAACATTAGTATTCATAAAATACATTCATATTTCAGAATATCATTTTGATAATTCAATTTTTTCTTGTCCTTACCTTCTCAGATATCATTAAATTGCCAGTACTTTTGTTTCCATGAAATAGTCAAACCAAAAAGCTCTTAGTATAAACAGAAGAGGTGTCAGATTCTTGTTCATTTATATTCATTGTATTCATGTAGTCATTTCAGGATTTCTTGGCAAGATGGGTTTTTACCCACCTCCATATTTTATGAAATTTCAGCTTAGATAATTTTGTTCACGTAGCACACAGAAATATAGTAAGTCATGATATTCTAAAATGAACAAAAGAGTGAGGGCTCCTATACCCACCAACACCTTCACTTTGCACAAGACTCTTCTTCCCATGGTTGGCTCACAGGGTGCGTGTGAAAAGTGACAGTGACACCCCAGTCATAGGAGAAAGTGAAGACACCAGTGTCAATCTGCATGTTAAATAATAGAGAACATTAATTACTTTCTTATCTTCAGATAAAATAAGTAGAAATAGAAGGTCTAATATTTTTCCAAAGCCCCAGTGAAATACATAGTTCATTTGCTGGTGAGAGTTCGGCTGAAGGAAAACAAGTAAAACAAAGGGAATCAGAGGCACTAAATTTTGAATTATTACAGATTGGGGTTAGTTCCTTATAAATATATTTATTTTCTATTATGCTAATTCATGGTTATTCAGGAAGGAGTCAATATGGCAGGTCTGACTGCTGTCCTTAGAAAGCCCTTGCAAAGTTTGCTCTTGGGTGCATCTGGGAATTTAGATGTCAGGAGGACTCCCACCACTCCCAGGACTCACAAGAGTGACTCGCTGTGCCTACATTGTTTGTGCAAACAATGGGGACGATGCCAGATTCCTACTTTTCTTCCGAGAGTCTTAAATCTGGTATGTGCTAAGCAGAGGGTACCTGTGTGAGCAGTCTTCATTAAAACCCCCAACACTGGTTCTTTAGTAAGCTCCCCAGGTAGAAACCATTTCACGTCTGTTATCACAGCTCGTTTCTGGAGCAATCAGGCATGTCCTGTGACTCCCTTGGAGAGGATCTAGGAAGTCAGTGCCACTTTCCCCTGGACATTGCCTGTGTGTCTTTTGCCTTTGCTGATTTTGATTTGTGTTCTCTTGCTGTAATAAATCATGGTCATCAGATTACATACTGAGTTCTGTGAGTCCTCCTAGCAAATCCCTGAACCAGGGATGGTTAGGGAATCCTGGCAAAATGATTAATAATGAATGTTTGGTAGATTTGATAGAAAGAAAAAAAATCAACAAATTTGTGTTAATTAGCTATTATTTATCTGATCTACTCACAACTTTGGTTAATTTCACAAACCATGGCCAATATTAGTAACTGCAGGTATATCTTCAGCATTTCAAGGAAGTTAATGATCAGCTCTGCTAGAGCAACCATCAAATGACATGTGTTCTATTTGCACCACTATCACCAACTAGCTTTGCATTATAAATTTTATGTGTGCTGGGAACTGGGGGTCTGCACCACGTTATTCTTGCTTTACATCAGATAGCTAACCCAAAATTGGTAGGACAGGCTAATGAAATTCAGAATGCTACCAATCTTAGTTTACATAGGATAGAATGAAAAGCACAGATTTCCATCCAACTCTGCTTCCTTCTTCCCATTTTCCCATTTCTGCAATGGCAAATAAGCCCAACCTGTTCAACTAGACTTGTGTTACTGGCGGTGTACAGCCAAAAGGCACTCACAAGTAGAATCTGAAATTTGAACCCATCGAGAGTAACAGTAGACACTTCAATATAGAATTCTATATATTTTGGTAATCTCGTGTTTTTACGTATGAATTGGATCAAATTTTTCAAAATGCTTACCTGCTATGTTGATGCCCATGTCTCGCCTTCCTC